>NW_015505338.1:1110119-1142679 GCF_001515645.1 Sinocyclocheilus grahami | reverse complement strand
TATATATATATATATATATATATAATTTGTTAGAAAACTGAATGGTTGTATGATATATCCTTGATTCACTAAAATGAAGAGTCTTTTGCTTGGAAATCTAAATACTAATATGATTCACAAAAACAAACCGATAATGATCACTCATTTGGGAATTGTTGACAGTTTTTGGTAATTGAAATAAAATGCATGATAATACATGAAAAAAAACATAAACTTGAAAAACTTTGAGTTAAAAGCCTTAAAAAAAGAGAAGTGTTGCTTTGGCAGCTATATTAAATAAATACGTTTAAGTATTACAATTACTAAAACGTAAGACTGAAAAAAAAAATTATTACAACAGCACAACACAAGTACTAAAACTAAAATAAAATATGAAATTATTAAAATTAATATAGATTTACTGACAAGAATCGACTTGTTAGGGAATTGGACTACACCGGTTGCGCTGTATATTTTTATTCCATAAATAATAAGCTGTTAAAGAGTAAATTTGTACAGGAACTTAAATACACTGATATACTGTTCATTCATTAGATTCAGTTATTTTGGCTCTGAAAGTAAAGCAGGAAACACTGTCAAGTATCATAAAAAAAAAAAAAAATTATTTCAGTAGACTGCATATGTGAACCGTTAATAGAACCCAAATGACACACCTAACCTTTAAAATAGAGTTTTGCTGAATCAACTTCACAAACGTATTGTCTGTTTATTGTAACCACAGGCATTAATAGCTCTTTGTTTTTAGCATTCAGCTAGTTACCTCCTAGTTTATGCTCACCTCGTTTAACTCCACACGCGATAAATATTCATGAGTCCTCGCTGCCCCCCCGCAGAAGAGGGGACGAAACTACCATGTAATTTCATGCAATTACAAATCAGTATTCCCCATCTACGATGTTCATGTCTTCCAGATGGCCTCATTTGTAGACCTTAATGTTAAATAAACACAATCTTGGTGCCATTTAGTACACTAATGTCAAACGAACTTGGACGAAGGTGAATGTTCAGTGTTCAGGGTGAAATATGTACATCAGCTTGATAAATAGATGCTGCTCTGTTTTTGACTTGAGTGGTTTGTGTGCTTGGTTTGCAAATCTTGACAGTTGTCTTTAATGGGAGTTTAATGCAACACAGATAACTGTTCTTTACATTCCTTACATTTTTATTGCGATAGTATAAGTTTTATTTTATAATGCAATGACTTAATTTTCTTGAATTTTGAATTTATTCTCAAAATCTTACTGCTTTTATTTTGTATTATTATGATTTTTTTTTAGATTAAAATCCTGGCATTATGCAACTAAAGTAATAATATTTTAAAATAATGTTATGACTTTATTCTAAAAATATTTCTACTCCAAGCTTGTAATTTTAGGACTTTATTTTCAAAACTTTGACCAATATCATGACTTTAATCTGCTAATGCTATGACTTTTTTTTAATAAAGTTGTGTTATTTGATATGTATATATATATATATATATATATATATACTATAATGTTACAACTTTACTCTCAAAAGGTTGACTAATATTTTGATTTGTATCTGGCAATGGTAAGTAGTAAAATATTACTATTTAAGATTTTATGGAATTAAAGTAGTAATATTTTTAGAATAAAATCATAACATTTTGCAATTAAAGTAGTAATGTTTTTAAATAATGTTACAATCTTATTCTAAATATATTACTAATTCAATCTTGTAAGTTGTAATGTTGTTTGATTAAAGTAGTAATATTTATTATTTGTATTCTAAAAATGTTACGACTTTTATCTCAAAATGTTATGGCTTTAATGACCAGTACATAATATTACAACTTTAATCTGTCAATACTCTTTATTCTCAAAACATTCCTACTTTTATTGTGGTATATTATGACTTTATGATATTAAAGTTGTAATATTTTAAAATAAAGTTGTAACTACCCAATTAAAGTAATATTTTTAGAATAATGTTACAACTTTGTTCTCATATGTATAACTTTAATCTGTTAATACTATGACTTTTTTCTCAAAATATTTCTACTATAAAAAAGCAAATATTATGAATTTGTGATATTAAAGTAGTAATATTTTGAGAATAATATTACAATAAAAATATTACCACTTTAATCTCATTTTAATCTGTTGAAATTATACTCTGAATCTGCAAATGCTACGATATTATTGTCAAAATATTACTACTTTAATCATAATGTTATAGCTTTTTTCTGAAAACTTTGACTAATATTTTAACTTTAATCTGGTGATACTACAACTTTATTCTCAAAATATTACTACTGAAGTCTCACAATTTTAGATTTATTTACTTATTACTTACTTTGCTTCACGGAAATAAATTTCATTTTACAATATATTAAAACTGAAAAAGTGATATATTACTGTTTTTACAGTATTTTTTTTTATAAAAAAAATGCAGCCTTAGTGAGCATATGAGAATTCATCATCGTCTATGTCAAAACTTTGGCAGAGACAAAGTTTTTCAAGTTTGGAATGATGTGACACAATTGATTTTTAGGTGGGTCTCTTTAAGTGCAACCAGACTTTCAGAAACCCAACCTCCTGACAAGGCAGTGTATCATCTGGCCTAAAATACACTTGTAAGAAGCAATTAAAATATTATCTTTCAAATTAGTCATTGGAGTGTCTAGACACTCCTGGCCTTTTGATTTATAATCGTTTTTGATGGAGAGTGTCCTGTCCCCTCGCGCTGAGTAGAGACATTATAATGAGATATTACCACGACAAACACTCCCTAAAACAGCCTAGATGCTTTTGAGGAGGAATAAAGATTGTAAATGAATGTGATTCAAGAATTCTGGCAACTAACTACTAGTGATGTATGAATTCTAGAAAAATGGTCACATAACCACCCTTCTGGAAAATCCAAGCAATTTTACAGCTTAGTGTTATTGGTTTTGAGAAGCAGCAACATTATAAATAAAAGACACAAATAAATAAGTAAATATTTTATAAATATGTTTATAAATAACAAATAAATAAATATAAAAATCAAAATACATTTACACATTTTAAATTAATGTAGCTTTAAATATATATATATATATATATATATATATCAAAAGTAAATATTAAAAAATATATATTTAAAATAAATAAACACAATTAATACACTGAATATTAAAAAAAATAAAATAATAACTGTAGATTTTTTATTATTTTATTTAAAAATATATTATTTAAATATACATAAATAAATCTTAATTTTGCTATTGATAAGTGATCTCGCCATTTGAGCTAAAGATAAATACATTTAAAATTATTTTTTAAATAATACAAAATTAATATTTTAATTCATTTATTTAAAATAAGTCTTTTAAATATAAATTAATTAATTATATACATTTAAAAATTAAAAATCATTTAAAAATATATAAGTTTAAGTTTTGTTTAAATAATCAATAAATAATATTTTAATTAATGTATTAAAAAAACATAATTTAAATATAAATTAATGAAATACATTTACATTTTTTAATGTATATTTTTCTTAAAATATATATTTTTGGATATACTGTGTATTAGATAGATAGATAGATAGATACGATGAAATGATAGATAGATAGATAGATAGATAGATAGATAGATAGATAGATAGATAGATAGACATACTGACAACACATCTTTAGCTATTGATATTTTTTGCCATCGATCTACTCTTCTCAACAAAGAACCAGACACAAGAGATTTTACCTGTGTTATGACAAACGGCATGTTTAAGTATCTGCCATGCTGTTTGATGCTTGTGATAAATTACATCGCCAGACTCTGGTGCAGCTTCACCATTCAACCCCTCGTGTGTGGATTTATTTACTTTCTGTGACTCGTGCTCAATGTTCCCCTCATTCTCTACGGCACACAATACATCAGCCGAATACGGAGTAAATACAGTATATGGATGTTTACTTTTGCTTCGACTTTTCTGCGGCACGACACGTGCCAGTGGAGCAAACGCCAAAGCCAGCGCATGACCAGAGCGGCGGGGACCGGCAGAGGGAGGCCCATCAATAAGGATGACGCATGGCTCCCGTACTGACACGCAACTGCTGTTTTGCCTGGAGCTGGAGTGATCTGCATGGAAGCGTGGCAGGGCCACTCCATCAAAAAGAGACCCCCTGTACTGCTGATGAATGTCTCTCTTCAGGAACTCACACTCCAGCAGACCAGGCAGGTAGCGGCATGTTCCCTATTTAAAGCTTTGGAGAGCCATTGCTGGTTTGGGGATGAGTGGGATTTGGAAATCGCTTGGAGGTCTGATCTAGGATCAGTGAGTTCTGGCCAAATGTTGCTTTAAAGGATTTCGGGCTTGGAATGTTTTAACACAAAAGAGTAGCAGCCAGTGACGCGCTGAAGATTTTGAGATTTCCAACACACTCTCATGGCAGTTCAGAACTATTTTACAATTTGGCGAATTTGTGATGAATTCGTGTAGGGGTGTAATGGTACACAGAAGTCACGGTACGACACATACCTTGGTTTTGGGGTCACGGTTCAATATGTGTTTGGTACAACAGGAAAAAGCAACAAATCCCCAATGCTATTTTTTTCATACAGACAGTAGTGGTACACATATCTAGCATGAGCAGTTGTTTTTTATTTTGTTTGTAATTTCAAGATTTAATACAAAAACAGAATGGTCTGACTTTTGATTTATGAAATTATGCTACATAAAACACCTGCACAAAACAAAAACAGGCTGAAAGAGAATGACAGTAGGTGGCGCTTATGGAACAGAAGCAAAAAAGTGTTTCCTTGGTGAACACTGTAAGCAAAGCAGCGCTGCGCTTATAAACTCTACTTTAATATGCATTATACAGAGGTAAGTGGAAAAGAAAATGCCATTGAAACTCGTAAAATAGCAAAATTTTCCCGTAACATCAGGTTATGATGTCTTTTACTAAATCGACAAATTACTCACGCCACATTGATGTCAGGCATTATCTAAATGCTAATGCAATTATTTGGTGTCATTTTAAAATAAAAGTAATGACAAAAACAAAACATTTCATGTGTACGATGGAGTTATAAGGACTGTGTTGAGCAGTATGCTGGTGTTGACTCCTATCAAACATTCTCTTTGCCTTAACAGACTTCAGTCACATGGCAGCAGCTCTTTGAAAGCAGAGGCTCTCTGCAGTCAGTTGTCTGATCTCAGTGTGGTTTGATTCCAGCAAGTGCGTGTGAACTCAAAGTTAAGCAGGTGTGCTAATGTAAACTCTCTCTCTTATTGATCTGCACATGAACTGCAGTTGTTATAGAGTGTCTCTCTTGAGACCTGCTGGCTATAGTGTTTTGAATATTTTACTCAGATAACTGCATGCCTCTGAATCCTCTGGCTATCAGCATGTAATTATTCTCAGAAATCTCCTCTCCACTCAGGGCTGTATGTTTCAACAATCAGTAAACACAGTATGTCTTTCTATGAGTAGCGTGTTTCCTGTAAGGATAAAAAAAAAAAAAAAAAATATATATATATATATATATAAAATAAATAAAAAAACCATGCCAACTGCCGACTCTGTTCACTGAATGCAGTCATTATACCATCAAACCAACTATGGCAAAAAATAAACAAACACATATATATATATATATGTTGGTGTTTGCCACATATGAAAATTATCATAACATCCAGACTACATGCATAAAAAATATGAAAGCTTTTTTTTCTACAATGGGATAAAAAGCAAGGTAATTGCGACTTTTTACCTCGCAATTTTGAGTTTATAACTCGCAATGTAGACATTTTTCTCACAATTCTTAGAAAATGAATTGAGATATAAAGGTATAAACTATATTTATAAAGGTATTGATAAAGGTTTAAAGGTATATTGAGGTATAAACATACAATTCTGAGAGGAAACCTACGAGTCGTAAAATATAAACTCGCAATTGCAAGAAAATAATTCTGAATTGTGAGATAAAAAGTCGCAATTACCTTTTTTATTTTATTTTGTGGTCAAAATATTATTATTTTACATAGTACAATAATTAAAAAAAACCTTACGTTTATATTTGATCCCTTTAGATAATGACTTTTTCATTTCATTAATAATTTGCTTTATAAAACATTTACATATCACATCAAAAAATATAACGTGAAGTGTTTTATTTTTAAGGTTTTTAAGATGTTTTGGTTGTACTAAATGAATCTCAAGAGATAACATGAAATTATCAACAGAAATTCTTAACATACTGTAACATACATACCAATATTTGATATTAAAATATATATTAAATTTAAGTATCGATATCAAATTGATATTGAGAATCGGTATGCATTTTATTGACTATTATTAACCTATGTTTACGTCTGTGTTATTATTATCATTATACTTTTCAATTTCTGAATGTTTAAGATCTGTACTATGTTATATTTACATATGGAAAGAAAAATGTTTATGCATGTTTAAACTGTTGACGGTAGCCATTGACTTCCACAGTATTTTTTCCCTACTATTGCTACCGTCAACTCTTCGGTTCCCAATATTCTTCAAAATATATTTTATGTTCAACAGCATGAAACTCATACAGATTTGGAACAGCGAAGGGGTGAGTAAATGATGACATAATTTTCGTTTTTGGGGGAGCTGTCCCTTTAAGAAACATATTACCCATTTAAGTGCAGGTGTAGGAATGCAGGCAGGTTGTGATTTAGCAGTTGTCTTGTGTTTAACAGCATTCCTCAGTCGAAACCCCTGCATACCTACACAACTACAAACACACCAAAACAACACGACCCCAAGCTGCTTAGTAAAGCTCTAGAATCCTCTGCCCTCTTGTTTAGCGTTTTTTCAATGTCTGGTTGACAAATATTTGGGCAGGCCTGCTAAAGAGCGGCGGGCAATCAGTCTCTGGGACGGGGGTCTGGTGAAACAACGCTCTATTTGTCCCGCCGCCCCCTCCTGAGTGTTTCCGTGGTGTTCGGGCAAGTTTAGGATTCCATTCACATAGCGCCTGTTTGGAAGGTCAAGCCAAGAAATGCTGGACACGTTGGCATTTTTCTTTTCAGTGAGAGAAAAGAGAGTGCAAAGAGAGGGTAAGTAAAGGTGAGCTGTGAGTGTGCTTCACCATGGTAAACAATGTTTAAAGAGTGCTGCAGGCCTGTAAAACGCTCGCTAACAATCGTGATGGAAGAAAGGTTTACATACACTGAAAAATAATTATTTTCATTCAGAAATTGCTAGTGAATATCACAAACAAGTACAAAGAAGCTAATGTGTGCATTTGGGCTGGGTTTATATATTGTGATTAGATCATTTTAAATTCATTCGCAGGAGGTCAGAAATGCAAGCATGGACATGAATCACACAAATGATAATTTTGCAGTAGCGTTTTCATATATTTGTACTGTTATGGCATTTAAGTGCCATGTTACTTTTATGAATATATATATATATATATATATATATAGAGAGAGAGAGAGAGAGAGAGAGAGAGAGAAGTTAAAATGTTTTGAGAATAATCTCAGAACAGACACTGTACAAAAAGAAACAAAATCTTAGCAATGTAAGATTGCTTTTTAATATTTTATACATTAACATATTTTGAGAATAATAAAATAAATCTATTTAAATTATATTATATTATACTATATTGTATTATTTTTTTATTTTATATAGTGCTGCCAAACGATTAATCGCGATTAATCACATCCAAAATAAAAGTTTTTGTTCACATAGTTTGTGTGTGTATACTGTGTATATTTATTATGTATACATAAATACACAACAATGCATGTATATATTTAAGAAAAATATGTTACGTTTATATATTAAATATATTTATATATAATATAAATTATATGAATATAAATATATACATGTAAATATTTTCTAAATATATACTGTATATGTGTGTATTTATATATACATAATAAATATACACAGTACACACAGATGTATTATGTCAATAAAAACTTTTATTTTGGATTTTGGATTAATCACAACTAATCATTTGACAGCACTAATTTTATATTAATGTTATATTATTTTTTTTTAATACATTTTATATTCATTTTTATTTAGTCCCCTCCCCCATAGCATTTGCATATATAAGTACTGTGATGCTGTTATGTTGAAATTAAATTAAATAAATATGATTTTGTAAAGTCAAAATGTAATGAGAATATTCTCAAAACAGACGTTTTACAAAAACAACTTGTACCATTAAAGAGATGGGAGTTGTAATGATTTTATATACCTTAAAGTATTTCGGGAATAGTCAAAATTCCAAGAATAAAATATTTTGGTGATCATTATACAGTACTTTTATGGAGCCCCGCACATGACATGCAGGCGATAAAGTGGCCACAAATTAAGACCCCATTCCCATGACATGACCACAGTTTAACTTAATTTATATAAGCGAACAAATCTAGCATGGCTGTGTTTAAAAATAAATAAATGTGTCCACGAATGAATAAGTGATGATTCTAATAAAAAAAAATCACTGTCCGCTTTAATGTGTGGAAAACAGCAGCTTGAATGTTCTTCAAAACATCTCCTATTCATCTCCTATGTTCTACACAGAAAGAAAGCCATACGGGTTTGGAACGACATGAGGGTGAGTAAATAATGACTGAACTTCCAACCCTTTAGAACTGGGTACAAACAGGGCCATTTATTACCACATCCCCATTGAAGTTGTTTTCCATTTCTCCAGCAGCCCCTTCCTACCCTTTTCTCTCCCTACTTGTTAACATTTGGCAAAATAAGTAGATCCACATTTAGTTAATGATCACCCGCCATGCAAATTGGCTGTTTTGATATTCAGATGATGACTTTTCGGCTGTTTATTTACCTTCCCATATGTCCCTCGGGTGCTGTATGCTAATTTTATTCATTTCTCTGTCCTGAAAATTAGAGCAGGAAGGAAACAGTGAACAAACAAAAAGCAAAGAGAAGATACTGTTCAAAGAGAAGGGCCGATACGAACCGAGCACACACTCGCCCAGAAGCAGAGCGTAATTGTATAGCTGGATGTGAACTCGCTGTCTAAAGAGATAGGGAGGTTGTCACATCAATTGGACACGGCAGAGTTCAGTGCATACAGATCCTGTTATTATGCTCGTGGTGGGCCATGAGGAACGCTACCGAAAGTCATGTGGGACCGAGACCTGATGCTCACTGGCCCACATGAGTGATCCTCTGATGTTAACGTGTGCATTTGGCTGAGGAAACGATTCAGGGCATGACGAAACTCACGAGTTTGACGTTCCTCTGCTAATACATGCAGCTCTGTTGTGTTGGCTTATTTCTGTAAGTCGGTGAATTTCTCTACTGTTACACCAGGTTTGTTTACTCCAGGAGATGTTTACTATTGTGCAGAATCTGATGAATGAACTAATGAACGACACAAATACCTGTCTGTCAGGAAACATGGAAAAACAAGGGTGTAGTTTGTATGCCCCTAGTGGCACAGAACGGTATTGCAAAGGTAATGATTGTCTTCAAACAGGTTTCTTTTCATCTGAAATTGTTTGGAAAAAGAAGGAGCCCCAGCTTGTTGGTCGAACCAGATGTTGACATGCTGGGTCGTACAAATAAACAAAGGTTTACACTCCAATAACCATAACAAAAATAAAACGTGTATCTAAATTATGTTGTAGAGTTTGACACAGCACCGTTTTACACAGCACCGTTTTCAACTTAAATCTTTTTATGCAGTTTGGCCGTTCATTTACAAAACAATGGAATTTTGGGGGCCTGAAAATGCAAATGTTTGAAAACAGATTTTGAAGTGCAAGTTTTTGAAAACAATACTCTTATGTTCTTTGTGTAAATGACAAAACTGCAAATGTGTGAAAAAGGTGACGTGTGTGTGTGTATTACGTGTTCAGTCTGTATGTGCGCATATTGTTTCTTTACAAAGTAACATCGCCATCTACTGGTCTGGAATGCACAATACAGGAATTTTAGTCGTTTAGATCTGTGTGAACGGGGATTGTTTTGACGATAGTGTCATCTGTACATGCAAAAAAAGCACAAAAAAAACAACAACAGACACACAAAATGAAAAACTTTTCCATTTTCACTACAATAGTTGCAGTGTAAACATTCCTTTAGTTTGAAGCTAAAGTTTTAGATAGCCAAAATGAAATGTTTTGGAAAGATTGAATATACCTACTCATGTGATTTTACTTTAATTAGCCTGGAAATGTCAACATACAGTAAAATTTTTACTATGACACAAAAGCTGGCCAAACGGCAACATCTGTGGAATATTTGTAATCATTCTGTATGATGAATAACAGAATAATTATATTAAACATTTAAAAATGAAAGGGAAAAGTAGAATATATGTATCATATATGTATCATATGAGTCAGGGCCAACAATTAACACTTTCCAAATGTCAAATGTGAGTAATAATTGGTGTTGATGAGCGTGTTTCCCCATTGTATTCATTTATTTATTTTATTTATTTATTTTTAAATTAAATAATGCACATACAGTTTCATGGCCTGTCAAAAAAAATATGAGTGTTACATTTTCTTATGTCACCTGGTGTGGTGAAATTTTATACCCTGCTTATAGTTGAGATAACAACTTTAATTTTAAGTAGTTACATGCTACATGCAATTACTATAGTAATAAGTCAATTATGCAACCCTAATCTTAAGTACATGTAGTTAATGAATAATTCACAGTCCTTCTTTGTGTAATTACACTTCAAGAATCACCTTAAAGGTGACATATCATGAAAATTTGACTTTTTCCCGTTTTTACGTACTATAATCGGGTCCCCAGTGCATCTACCAACCCAGAAATCATGAAAAAGAACAACCCAGCATTTTTTTTGGTAAGCCTTTCTCTGCAAGCTATAAAAAGAACAAGAATAAAAAATTAGAGCATCAGATTTCGCTCCCCCCCGTGATGTAGACAGGGGATCTTATTATAATATTACCGCCCCTTAATCTTCCACCAACGGTGCTGCCATTTTGTTTTTGCAAGTGTCAACGGTGTACCAGCTCTAACACTATGGCGAAAGTTCGAGCAAAGCATGTTATCTGTTCTGTCTTTGGCTGCACTGATGAGCACAGAACACTATTAGAGTCCCAGCCTCAGAGGAGACAAGAGAGCAGCAGATTTATTGATTTATTTACTGTATATTTTGCAGCTGCCACACAGATCTAATATAAACATGCAATTTCTTTCCCAGCTGTTTACCTACACAGACATAACTGACTGTTTTTGTAACTCCTTTGTGTTTTTAACATTAACTTGTGTGCATTTGACAGTTTAAGGGTAATAAGACGTGAAAGAGAACTTAGTTTAGTACCCACATGCCGTGTGACAGCTGCTTTCTGAGCGTTTGCTTCGGATGTGTGCGCTCAGAAAACCCTTTATCAGAAGTTTAAATTGATATGGCTTTAAAAGGCATGATTTCAGCATGATAGACATGGTAATCGTAACCAAAACCGAACAGATGTTATTTAGCAGAGTATCTGAGGTACAAGCTGTAAAGGCACAGCCCTATTCTGGAAAAGGGGGCAGGGAGCAGCAGCTCATTTGCATTTAAAGAGACATGCACAAAAAGAGCAGCAGCTCATTTGCATTTAAAGGAACAGTCCACTATTTTTGAAAATAGGTCCATTTTCCAACTCCCCTAGAGTTAAACAGTTGAGTTTTACCGTTTTCGAATCCATTCAGCCGATCTCCGGGTATGGCTAGGAACTATAATCTCATTCCGGCGTAATAATCAAGGAACTTTGCTGCCGTACCATGGGTGCAGCAGGCTCAATGATATTACGCAGCGCCTGAAAATAGGCTAACTTCCGTCAACATAACCAATGTGACCACCTGCTTGCACAGAGAGCATGCTGAGGACTATTTTCAGGCGCTGCATAATATCATTGCGCCTGCTGCTCACATGGTACGGCAGCAAAGTTCCTTGATTATTACGCCGGAATGAGATTATAGTTCCTTCTTAGTACACGATGTAACTACAGAAGAGTCAAGTTTTAAATAGGAAAAATATAGAAACTCTTTGGACATTTTTGAGCGAGATGCTAACGGTCTAATCAGATTCAATGATCTATGCTAAGCTAAGCTAAAAGTGCTACTGCCAGACCCAGAGATCGTAATAGTAGAGTGTTCCTTTAAAGAGACATGCACAAAAACAGTGTGTCTGCTTCCACTCAAAATAGGCACTTTCAAAATGATATAATTCATTATCTGTGGGGTATTTTGAGTTGAAACTTTACAGACACATTCTGGGGACACCCGAGACTTATATTACATATTGTAAAAAGGGGCATAATAGGTATCCTATAAAATAAAGTGTACAAACAGGAAACTGTTTTGCTTTTTGGCTAATTTGTGGCATATTTGTATGAGTTTGCATAATTTGATTTGCACAAAAACGTACGAGTTTGAATGCGATTCTGAAAAAAATGACCACCAATTGTAAAATAGTTAATGAACTGCCATGAGAGTTTCTTGTGGCCATTGAGGAGAATGGGAATGAGATCTCATCATATCTAAAAGTTCTGTTTATTTGAAAAACAATAAACCTAAAGCATAATCTGAACATATCAAAAACTCATTCTTTTTGGCACTGTTTTGAAGCCGCACACATGGATCAAAAGCAAATAAGCAACTGCGTTATTTGGTAGAGATTCACTAGATACAATAGAGAGAGAAAAAAAAATTGACTTCTCTCTGGGAAAATAAAAGTAAAGGCTGTTTTCATGGAGTAAAGCTGCGGTACCCTTGAAGGAGCAGAATAATTACTTTGGTCAAAACAAAAGACGAGGACGTGAATTTACTGAACTCAAATGAAAGTTCAGCTCGGCTGTAAACATCAACTGTTTTGTGTTTTCCTTTGCTTTTGACTTCTTTTTCTCTCTAGGCACTGAAACTCAATTAGCTCATTTTAACAAAAGATTAATTGTCATTGTTGTTGTTATTCATTATTATGTGAAAGGATAGATAACATCTGTGTTCATAAATAAAAGTAGACTGATGCTGTGAAAACATTAAAGAGGCTTTTTGATAGCACTTGCTGTGAAGCTCTTATTTTTGGTTGTTTCTTTAACTATGGGTAATTTTGGCCCTGTGGACCTTTAGGAAATAAACAGACTTTCACGCTCTCACTAATTTATTTAATTTGTCCACTAATAATGTTGAACACAAAACACACAACATTCCCCTAATGCTAGTATTTGCTTCCAATTTAGTTATTTCTTTTCAGGAACTAAATATAAATCTTGCTAAAAATCAGTCTTGCTAAGGCGAATGCTATTTTATACAATATCCATTATATTTCTTGAAGTTGTAACCATGAATATGTAAATATGCCTGCATTATGTGTGATTTTAATTATCTCAGAAAACATAAAACTGACTGTAATGTGTTTATTGATTGATTGCGAGGATAGATTGGGCTCCATGTTTGAGCTAATGACTGTTATTTTTCAAAGTAATCTGTAATGGATCATGTTGAAGGCTCTATTAGACTGTCAAACACTGACCCCAGAGATTTCAGATCCAGAGATTTACTCTAAGTCCAGTTCCTAACCATCTGACCTTTGACCTTTAGCCTCATACTAAACATCACAGCCAGTTGGTCACATGACACAGAGGGTATCCACAGAAACCTTCAAGTAGTTTCTATACATTTACACAGTAGTCAATTAGAGAAGCATTATAAGTAACGTTTTTACAACGTTGTATTTTTGTTGCAGTTAGGTTATATTTAAAAAATACTCCATAAACCACACCTAAATGTGTAGAAATTGTGTAGCCAAAACATAATTTGCATATTTAGAGAACTAGATAAGTAACCGACCAGCAATCACAAAACATTTTTACAACGTTGCATTTTGATAGCAGTTAGGTTACATTACGGTTGATTGCAGTACATTAAAATAAATAAATAAATAAAAACCACATCAAAAATTGTTTAACTCAAACATTATTTACTTATTTGGACAACCAAAATGATTGATAACAAGATGCAATTTTAAGAAAAGTTATGTTTTAGTCACAAATATGTCTTCATTTTATGGCCAAAAATAACGTCAATATAACATATTATTTCACTACAAAAACAAAAATCAGACACAACTGCAACATTTGTAGAATGTTTTGTTTGTTTTTCCAAACAGCTGTGGAGAATGTAAACTTGTTTTTACAATAAAAGTGTAATCTGAACATAAAAGATAATTAAATAAATATAATAATAATAATAATAATAATGCAATTTTTATTATATATTGCAAAAGCAAAATATAATGGGAAAATTAAAATTATTATTTTTCAGCTTTATTGAGACATTATGGAAATGTTATTTATACCCATGATTATTCTTGAAGTTGTAACCATGAATATATAAATATTGTAGTGTATTATATATATATATATATTAAAGTTATTCCAGAAGCCACACCTAAAGTTGCAAAAAATTGTTAAACTGAAACATAATTTATGTTTAAACAACTAAAATGATTAATAACAAAATGCAATTTTGAGAAAAGTCATATTTTAATAACAGATATGTCTTTATTGTATGGGAACGTGAAAATAAAATGTTTTTTTTTTATACAAAAACAGAAACATTTGTGGAACATTTTGTTTTGTTGTTTTTGTTCCAAAGAGCTGTGGAGATTTATGTATTTGTTTGTTTGTTTATTTTTATTTATAAAACCTTAATCTGAATATGAAAAATGTTTTAACGTAAATGTGCGACAAATTAATGCAACATACTGCAGGGGGGAAGATTTAAATATAGTGCATGCATGAAAATGATTGTTTTTCCGATTTATTGAGACATTATAAAAGTGCTGTTCGAAATAAAAGTGGCCTGAATGCGTCTGTGGTTCTCAGAAACAGATAAGGGCTGTTCACAGACAGCAAGGTTTCAGTTTACCTTTATGTCTGCCGTGCAGTGCTAAAACTCACAAAGGGAGTATCACTCACTCACACACACACTCACTCACTCACACACACACACACACACACACACACACACACACACACACACACAGGTTTGTGTTTGTGAAAAGTGGGGACATCACATAGGCGTAATGTTTTTTATACTGTACAGACCGTATATTCTATTGCCTTACACCAACCCTACCCCTAAACCTACCCCTTACAGGAAACTTTGTGCTATTTCAGATTTTCAATACACTCCATTCTGTGTGATTTATAAGCGTTTTGAAAAGTGGGGACATGGGGTAATGTCCTGAAAAGTCACCTTCTCCTTGTAATACCTATGTCATACCTTTGTCATTATACAAATTTATGTCCTCATTTGTCACAAAAACGCGTACACACACACACACACACACACACACACACACACACACACACACACATGGACACACACTGTTACAAAATGTCAATACTCCAAGCCTCCAGGGAAGTGAAGTTAGCCGTCCCTCTGGGAGAAGAGCCAGAGACAGTAGCTGGAACTAGTCCCTGACTGAAAGACAACAGTCCCTGACTGAAAGTCCTTCACTCTGTTTGGCTCTAGTGTTTGCGTGTTTCTTGATAAACTTCTGATCCCACTAGAGACTTGCACATTTGTTCGACGAGTACAGGTCCAAATCATGACAGACTTAGATACGGATAGCTGAACCTGCATTACAGTGAAAATGCTTGAAATTGGAGCAGTATGTGGTAGAACGGTTCGTAAGGCTGTTTACGAATGTTCCTGATAATAGACCGTGTTCGTAGATTACAGTTGATGTCTTGCTTCAGGCCTATTCATGTGGAGTGCCTTTTTTTCCTCGTAATTTAGAAACTATCTCCACTTTTTCAGCACTGTAGAGTTTTTTTTGTTGAGGAAAAAAATAATTAAAGGCATAATGTGGCCAAAAATGATATTTATTTATTTATTCATTTATTTGGGGTTCTTTAAAGCCATAGTTCACCCAAAGTGTATTTATTTAATTCGCTAACCCTTCTGTTACTTAAATCTGATATAAATTATTTTGTTTGCATGAAACACAAAATAAGGTATTTAGCAGATAGTGCTGGTAAAAGTACTAACAAATTGTAATCCATTACTGATTACAAATTATTAGGATTACACAGATTAGGTACTGCATTCTGAGTAGTTCTTGATTACTTTTAGATTACTTTTGACTCACAAAACATCGCTATCAACATCGCGAAGTGCATTACACATTACATTATGCCAAAGTTTCCCGAGAGAGAGAGAGAGAGGAAAAAAAGAAGAACTAGTGCGAATAAATATACTATGAATAATTGACTGCCATTGTGTAAATCATGTAAATCACATGCAATCATGTAATAAAAAAGCAACAGTATTCTGATTATGAGCACCTTAAAATGTAATATAATCTAATAACAAGTGCTTAATATAATTTACTCAACTCTTTCCAAAGGCAGAAATTATTTTAATGAAATAATTTACAAAAACTCTATTTTTTCCCCCTTCCGTAGTACACAAAAGCAGATATTTAGCAGAATGTCCATGCTTCTCTTTTCCATACAATATAAGTGCATGGGGACTGGACCCAAAATTACTTTTGTTCTTATTGATATTCTTTTTTACTTAAAATATGTCACAGAAAGTAAAATTGTTGTTAATCTGGCTTTATTGGGTCTTCAGACTCGCATGTTGTTGTTTTATTTATTTATTTATTTTTGAGTTCTTAAAGGCATAGTTCACACAAAATCGAAAACTCTTTTTAAAAAATAATTAATTCATTTATTTTGATTTTATTAAATCATTTACTTACCCTTCTATCGTTCTAAACCTGTATGTCTTTATTGTTTCTGTAGAACACAAAAGAAGATATTTAGCAGAATGTCCGTGCTTCTCTTTTCCATACAATGAAAATGAATGGGGACTAGAGCTGTCAAGTTCTAAAATCGAATGCTTTTCTCATTTATATTGATTATAACGCAAACAAGATGTCACGTTACTGAAGCTTAATTGACTAAATAAGGTTTTCAGATCCACATATTGTTTTTTTGTTTTTGTTGGTATGTTCAAAGACATACTTCACCCGAAATTCGTTGGAAGGGAACATTTTTAGCGAGTGACAGTTTTAACTACTTTTATTGTGCTTTTATGATCCTTTTAGAATCTTACAAAGTACTTTCCACCTTCACTATGTGGAAAACAGCAACCTTCTGCAAATATATCGCCTCATGTTTTATACAGAAAATGGAACATCATACAGGTTTGAAATTACATGAGAGTGAGTAAATAGAGACCGAATTTAGATTTTTAAACAAACTACTCTTTTACCATTTCAACGAAAAAATAAATAATTTTCAAAAGCTATTTTCAGTTCTAATTGGCACCTTTATTTTTAAGATGAACTCCATATATTCAGCATTTTGGCAGCGAAGTCTCATTAACTAAATATCTGTTATCATACACATTTGTCTGTTGACTTGGGATTTGTCCTCGACCTATCCATATCCCAAAAATCAATATCAATACAGTAGTGAGTCAGAGATAAAGAGGCGTGGATTTGGAGGCGGTGTTGTGAATGGTGTTTGTTTAGTAATCTCTTTCCACAGGGCTTCCGAATGAAAGCAGATAGCGCATCTAATGATCTGCAGCGCTGCAGAGTCTCTCAAGCCTCCTGTGCGCCCAGCTCTCACACAGTCTCTCAAAGGCAGATGAATCCCACCCTTATCTCCCCTCCGCATGGCCAGATACACGCTGATTGAGAAAGATCCCAGTCGTCTTGGCTGCTGGAGTGTCTGTGGTGGGGGAGGCGGATGGCAAATGGGCCGAGAGAAGAAAGCCAACAGGTACTGCATCACAGCGACACAACAAATTAGATTCAGCCACGAGAGGAGGGGAAGGAAGAGGCGTCTGAAGAGCGAATTTAAACACGCGTTTACTGTAGATGGAGTCTCGGCTGTGATAAAGTCCTTTCCAGATAGCGATCTGGGAGACGACCTTCTTTGAGGTCAAGCAATCCCATCATGCTTTGCGGCATGGGACAAATAAGAGCGGCCGGGAAAAAAGAAAAAGAAAACATGGTCTGAAACTCGTGAAAAGAAAACCTTCAAACTTTCATTTCTCAGGGGAAAAAGAAAAACATGAAATCAACTTAATCATTATGTGTGTGTGTGTATATATAGCAGGATAAAAAAAAGTGAAATAATATTTACAAATATCATGATTTATCAATATATTTTTTTAAATTTTTGGCTAGTCACACAACATGACAAACTATCCTTGTGTCATTAAAAATATCAAATTATGTAATATTTAAAAATATATATTTATTGATCTTGACTCTGCCAATATTATACAATTTGATACAGTTTGAAAATAATATAAAATAATTAAAATTAATTATTTATAATATTTTTGAAATAATATTTTCAAATATATTTTCAAATAAATAATAATGGTAAATGCCAAACTACTTAAGACCTGTACTTTTTAAAATATCTCTATCACACACACGCACACACACACAAATGTTCACTTAGCTATCTAAATGGGGACATTCCATAGGCGTAATGGTTTTTATACTGTACAAACTGTATTTTGTATTACCCTACACCTAAACCTACCCCTTACAGGAAACTTTCTGCATTATTACAATTTTTAAAAAACTGTTTACTTTATTTTTATACCAGTTTTACAAATGAGGACGTCCCCAAAGGGAGGTTTTTGGAGATTTTGTCAGGTTTAGCTCACTTTTACAAATTTACAAATTTGTCCCCAAAATATGGTTATGTAGGTACACACACACACACACACACACACACACACACACACACACACACACACACACACACACACACACACACACACACACACACACACACACACACACACACACACGCACGCACGCACACACACACATACAGTAAATATATAACAATTATAAAATAAATTTTTTGGTGATATCAGTTGTATCACCCCGTATGTATATTATGCATTTTATATTAAATGTATATTAAAATTAATTTTAATTCAGAAATTAGGAACAAACTCATGACAGAAGTGTATTCAAGTCAGTCATGTATGAATTGCATTTTTGAATACATTAATTGAATAAGCATCACTCATTGAGTGATGGTAAATTAATGGAAACAAACAGACAATAAATAAATAAATAAATAATAAACCATGAGTAAAACGGGCTGTGCCTAAGATGAATATGTATATATAGCTATTTTATTGCATTTTCATAATAAATTGCACTAAATTAAACATCATTAGAAATAAGTATTGTATTTTGTCAGAAATCCCAGTTACCATAGTGTATCTTTGCTAGAAAAGAAACCTACTAAATGAACACAAGCGCTTCTTTTTTTAATGACAGCAGATCAATTTTCTCCCATTGTATGCAATTTTACTACTTTTATATCGAGCCTCTGTGATTTCTACAGGAACAATCCATTTGCAAATTCAGTCCCTTGCTGTTTCTCAGAGCAGTTTGTGCTGGTCAGTGAATCTTTAGTGGAATTGACTTGAGTTTTTGTTTTTGCACGATTCACTTTCATTTCATGACCACTTTCTATCAGTCGACCTTCTTTCTGTCGTCACTCCTCAGCTTATATGGAATTGCTTACGCAATAATGCAGCTCTCAATACGAGTGCATAATTACACTAATTCTAATCATTACAGACCAATTTTTCAGGCCGAGAGACCGGAATAGTGGCTCTTCAATATTTTAGATGTTATTTCGACTCTACTCGGTCACAATTAAACATCAATAAGTCCGACTGAGCCGCTGGTGTCAGTTCTGGTTGAGAGATATAATGGTAAATGTCTGGATCGATGCCTGCCTTCATATGAGGTTGATATCCGTCACAGCAGATGGATTTTGACGTGTCTCTCTCTGCATATGGTCCCAGCACAGACTGCAGAATGAGTAGCTTCATAACAGAGATCCCTGCAGAGAAACGCTGGGGCGATCATGCGTTCGCTTCTTACGTCAAGAACGTTTTTTAGCCATTAGGGAGCGGAGGATGCTCTGCTTCACAACTCAAGAGCTGGGAAAACCAACCTGAAAGTGTCATGCAATATATTATCTGCACCTACATGTGCTTTAGGGCTGCACTGTGTGACTAATATGTAGTGATTATGCTATCATTTGAACTGATATTATGTTGTTGTAGTTTTTTTTTATCATAGATAGATAGATAGATATATAGATAGAGAGATACGATGATAGATAGATATATACGATGAAATGATAGATAGATAGATAGATAGATAGATAGATAGATAGAAATAAAAGATAGATAGATAGATAGATAGATAGATAGATGATTGATAGATAGATAGATTCATGCACTCATTATGTCGTTTATATTTTATATTACATTGTCATTTTAAATTCATATTATATTAATTCATAACTTATTTATATTTATAACTCTAGCTTTGAGTGTATTTTAATATTCATTTAGTCATTTAAAATAATGAGAAAATATCAGAATATTTAACAGCTATAACATCATCATTATTTTTATTAGTAGTAGAAGTAGTAGTATTAGTAGTATGATCAATATAGGAGGTTTTAGAGAGATTCATTCTCGAAGATTGGGAAATGCTGGCAGCCAGATTCAAACCTATGATTGATTTATAGCTCAACATACCGGTTTGTGCACTGCTTCTAAACCACTGCTTTGACCAACATGAATATCTTAAAAACGATTCAGTGTAGTGTTTCTCACAGCATATTGTGATTTTCCATACTATTGGCCTTTATTGGTGTGCGCTTATTGCAGATGTACCGCTGAAGTTTCATCAGAAATGAAAGCACCAGAGCCTGCCATTGATTTAAACACGGTTCGTATAGCCTAATCTCTCAACGCTACTGATGCACAACTTTCTCTGGTGTCATTGAGCATTCTGGATCAGCATCTGGAGTCCCATAGACTCATAAATCCCCTCTGGCTTTGTGTATGAGTGAAGACTAAGGACTGTACTAATGAGCATCTGCATAAGTAGAGGCAGTTTGTCTCGACCCAGTGGGAGTCTCCCATTCAAACGCACTAAAACAAAGCCACCGCAATGGCTTCAAAAGAAACTCAGGAAGAAGAAAATGGAATCCATGCCGGCTGGCTCAAAGAACTCCGAATGCAAATGGATTTGTTTAGGATTAGACATGTGAATCTTTTAGTAAGAGAAAAGGAGAACTTTCCTCCTCTAATCTTGGCTTTTCAGATTAATGTAGCACTGGTGAGCCACAATGCCCAGCTTCAGTCCAGGAAGGTCAGCGAGCAGCTGTGAGAGAGTGGAATATAAAGGATTTGGAGTATTTGTTTTCATGTCCTGTTGTAATCAAATTAGCCAAAAGAATCGGCCGAAGCAAAGACAGTGAGGGGTTTGAGACTGGCACAGCAAGTGTGATACTCTCTGGCAAAAGTTTTATGATATGGAAGTAAAAAGAACTTGTTACAAATTTCTGTTGCAAAAATGAATAATTGAAAATGTATATTTTTGATGGAGCAATAGAAGCTTATTTCTATACTGTCAACTCTATACTATTGAAAAAGGTAACCTTTTTTTTTTTCTCGCAATTCTGCATTTATATCTCACAACTGTCACTGTCTTCTCACAATTCTGAGAAAAAAGAACAAAACTGCGAAATATAAAGAAAGAAAAAGTCTGAATTTTTAGATAAATACTTGCAAGTGCACAAAAATGTCAGAATTGTGAGATAAAAGATCGCAATTGACTATTTTGCACAACTTTTTTCTTGCAATTCTGAGAAAAATAAAGTCCATATTGTGGGATATAAACTCAGAACTGCAAAATATAATGTGCGAGATATAATCTTTTTTTTATTTTGAGAAGAAAAATCTGAATTGTGAGATACAAACTCGCAATTGCACAAAAAGTCAGAATTCTGATATAAAAACTTGCAATTATCTTTTTTTTTTTAATTTCAGGGGGGAAAAAAATTGAATCGTGAGATATAAAGTCAGAATTCTGAGAAAAAAAGAGTCAAAATTGCAGTTGCAATTTGCTATGACATTCCAGATCTTTTTTTGTTAACTATTTAGTTAATCAGTATCCCTGAGTATTCTAGTTTTTAAGTTATAATTATCGTAAATTTAGGGCTGTCTGCTCAAGTTTGATATTGTAACCTTAATAGGACTGTTCATTCATTTAAAAACTCCCATTGTTTTTGTCCCAGAAAATTCTGCTATTGGTTATTTCTGTTGTTGTAGATTATTGCTGCTGCTGCAAAGTACAGGAATTTGCTACTGCTAATGCATACACCGATATGGTGCATATTGAGTTTTTAAGACATACTGCTGCTGCACAAATAGCATATATAATAACCTGGAGCAGATCTATACAGGTGGAGCTGGGGAGGTGGAGGGTTTCAGAGGAACTGCTCCCGTGAATGCTAACCAGCCGTTTAAATGAAAAGCGAAGTAGTTTGCCAAGTAGTTTAAAGCTGTGAATATCATCGCCATTTGCATTACGGATCATCAGCCTGCACCATCTAGAGTTTCATTACAGAACATGGCATTAATGATATTATTGGATACTTGAAAGACTTTTAAAAAATACCTTTAAGAAGCTTCATTGTAATAAGCTTGTTGTAAAATAGCTTGAACTAACATACTTTAAATTGTGAGTAGCTAGCTTGACAAGTTAAGTAGCTTGGAAAGGAAACAAAGAATAGATGTCCACCCACTTGGATATTTCTGCCTCCAGCACACCTTCACCCCTGCACCCGTGCACCAGACCTGTTTTTAGATATATTCAGTTTCTCCAGAAACCCAGTAAGATTGTGCAGTCGTCGGTGTCTGCGAAGGTGATTCTTCCAAGCGCTTAATTGTACTGATTCTCCGCGAGAGGCCACGGATGTCGAATTACCAAAATTATCTAAATCATAACACATCACTGGCCCAGTTTCTTGTATGCTAATGTAATTAAACACTTAGCGGAGGACTGGAACAAGTGATGAGTTGAATACGAGCCCCCTCCGTTTCCTGCGCAGGTGGGGGGGAGCGGTGGAGAAAGAGATGAGGAAATGAAATTGTTGGAGAAAAACAGCGACAAGATTCCATTATCTCATGATCAATACGGCTATTTGTGCCAGCCGTTCAATTCAGAATCTCTTTTCTTTGAGAGAATGGCATAGATATACTGAGGCGGTTGCACTGTGAGTCGACTGCCTTGAGATTGTTTCCTAATGCGGGCCCTTATGGGATTTACTCTGTCGTATAAAGAACGCAATGACAGGAGGTGGGTTTCACTTATGTTTTGATGGTCCTCAACGATGAGTGGAGTGGCTAATACCCTAGCGAATAAGCACTAGAAATTTCAGTCATCCATTTGACCCGCCCCGTAAGTGAGTAAAATACCCTTTGAGGGGGTAAAAGAAGGTTATTTCTGAAGAATTTACCTGAAATTGGAGATGACAGAAGTTGTTAGCGGGCAAATTGCCACCCCGCCGTCGGAATCAGATCATAATACCGGGTTTAATGTTCGTACTGTGGCGTTAGAGTGTTAAAATATACAAATGCTTTCGAATGGGAACCTCAGGTGTCAAATTACACAGCCAGATTAATCCGAAAATGTGCTATTTCTATTGTTAAAAGCAAATGACACAGAAAAGGCTTAATATCCTACATCATATCAATTTAATGCACCGATGTTCCAGCAAAACATTGGACATGTCGGCAATTTACAGTGAATAACTTAATTATGAGGGCTAAGTTGCTAGTTAAAATGAGATTTGTTTGATTGAAATGGCTCATATTCTGTTAATTGGTCCTTTCATGCAAAATTTTGTACCCTGGAGTCCTTTTACCTCCACAAAGAGCCATGTCGTTCAAATTGAAGTCTAAGATTTCACTATAATGCATCAGTTTCGGAATGATCTGCATACACGATGAAGATCAGTTTGACTGACATTCGAAAATAAAATAATTAGTTTAACATGATGTGCACATTATTTACTTAAAATAATCGTGTTTAATATGTGAAGAGGGGAGAAAACCGTTTAGTCTCCATTTAGGTTTTATACCTCCGACTCATCCGTCAGTGGTTTCTGCATTCACTTGCGAGCGGATGTTTTTCTAACCTTATTTGTCACATACAGTGGGCTATAAATAGCAGCATCCTGTCCTCTTCTGCCACAGTCGCAGTGATGACTTGGTTCGCAGGGTCTCCCTCAGCATCCTTGTGAAGCAGATGGCAAAATGATTTGAACTGTTTGTGAGCTTTATTTAAACGTGAACCGTATGTTAACTTCTGTGGTTTATACAAGGTTCCCACGGTTATGGTAAACCTGAAAATATCACACTGCATAACAATATTTTTTTTCATGTTTTATGCATGAATCTAAGAAAATCAGGGAAGTTTGTGCTTAAACCTTGAAAAAAGAAAAAACAAAGGACGTCATGGAAAAAGTCATCTTATTGAGCTATTTTTTTTCTTCTCGATATGAATATCTATAAATAAATAATATAATATAATTATTATAATATAATATAAATAAATATTTATTCTCAAGTATATATATATATGCACACACACACACACACACACACACACACACACTTTAATAGTTAAGAATTTTGTTAATGATTGATTAATCATTTTAATTGTAATTACCAGGCAATGAAACGTTTTGTCGTAAATATGATTTTTTTTTAGGTACAATCTTGTATAGAATAATATTACTGTAAATTTCACACAACATACATGTTTAAACACAGTTTAAATTTTGCAAACCGTCAGTAGTCCCGCCCCAAATTCAAGCTAGTGGTTGAACTATGTTGCGACGGCAGGCTTCTACCAGACTGCAATATCCTTTTGTTCCACTAGTGGCGCAGAAAGCCGTTATCCACTGATAATCCATTGTTGTTATAAAATATGTACGTGGATTTGTGCAATATTGTGTTAAATTCCAATAGATTAAGATTCCAACTATAAAATGGCTTCAGACATTTTGGAACATAGTGCACAAGTTGAATGGACAACTTTTAGGGGCTGTTCAGACAAAACACATTTTTGTGTTCTCAAATTTTTTTATAATTTTTTTTTCACTGCGCTGCTTTTCCATTGTTTTTGTACGTAAACATGGATGTTGCATTCACATCCTGCGTCATTTTGCGGAATTTCGCGCATAACACGTCATTCTAAAAACAAAGCTCAGCTAAAAAGAAGCTCGGCTTTTAAAAACCACATCTATAGAGTTTTTATTTTATTCCACTGCCTGTTTAAAAACGCAAAACTCTGTGAATAGCCCCTTATGATGCCTTTTTGGAGCTTGAAAGCTCATTTTCACTTACTATATACAGAGTTCTGGCATGAAACTCTAGATGGCGCAGTCCGATAGGTCTAACTCAATCTGACCTAATGACATCATTATCACGTGGCACAGCTGATTGGTTTTCTCCTGTATCAGTAGCCAATGAGCTCACTGCTCAATATTCAAATACCTGGCTTTTGTTTGCTGTAGCAGTCCGCAGCGCACTTCAGAAACCCTCCACCTTCCCCAGCTCCACCTGTATAGATCTGCTACGAGGTGATTCATGTATGCTATATGGGGGTTATTCATATGTGTTATATGTGCAGCAGCAGTATCTCCTACATGCTCGCAGCAGCATGTTGTGGATGAATTGGCAGTCAAGTCAAGTCAAGTCACCTTTATTTATATAGCGCTTTTAACAATACAGATTGTGTCAAAGCAACTGAACAGCATTAATTAGGAAAATAGTGTGTCAATAATGCAAAATGACAATCGTAAACACTCATTTTTCAGTTAAAGACAGTTCATCATTGAATTCAGTGATGTCAACCTCCAGCTCAGTTTAAATAGTATCTTTGCAATCATGTCAACGATATCGCTGGAAATGAAGTGTCCCCAACTAAGCAAGCTAGAGGCGACAGCGGCAAGGAACCAAAACTCCATCGGTGACAGAATGGAGAAAAAACCTTGGGAGAAACCAGGCTCAGTCGGGGGGGCCAGTTCTCCTCTGACCAGACGAACCAGCAGTACGCAAAAATCAATTTAAGACGTAATAAAACAGATGATGAATAATATTAACAGCAATTATTATATGTGAAAGTTGTCATGACAGAAATGCTTTTTTTTTTAATAGAAAAGAGCAGCATGAACATTCTTTGAACATTCTTTCATAATTCATTGAATGTTTACAATGACATGAGTGTGAGAAAATTATGGCTGCATTTGTATTTTTGGGTGATTTCCTTTAAACTTGGTGCATGTGTGACTCAAGTTCGAATAATTTCCTGATCCAATTGCTTCTCTATCTATGGCAAAAGTCACTAAAACTAAAACCTTGACACCATAAACCCTAATTCTTCTCGGTTCTATATTTGTTTCCATGTTTGGGCGGCTTTTCCTGAGGTAAAATATGAAGTGAAGAGGAAGATCACACAGGGCATTAGTTACGATTAAGAGTTCGGGTGGGTAGGTCTTGCCGATATCCCAGCAGCCATCATTAGCTCATCACGCAGCCTCCAGGGGGTGGGCGCCATCAATCTACTCGACAGGGGCGGCCGGGCGTAGGCAGCCCAGCGTGAGGGAGAGCTCCGCTGCCTCCACACTCAATTCAGACAGAAACAAATGGAGGGCTCTGGAGATTCAACTGAAAATTAAGAAGGCAACCGGTGTGATGCAAACTTAAGAAGCAAAATGTGTTGAGTGCCAGTGGGTAATCATCTCCTTTACAGTACATTTCCTTTTCACTCTTCTTCAGCGGTTTTTGCACACTATTCTACCTTGGCATCAGTCACATCCATATGACTCGCCCCTCATTCGTAGATAAGGTGGCATATGAATTTTCCTCCAATTTCGGTTAGGAATTGGGGATATGTTATACATAGTTATACACAGTGTAGCAGTAAAAATGTGACAGGGGAAACTACATTACTTTATTGGGGTTGTCAGTTTAAAGGAATAATTCACCAAAAAATTAAAGATTGCTAAATATTTACTCAACCTCAGGCCATCCAAGATGCAGATTAGTTTGTTTCCTCATCAGATTTGGAGAAATGTAGCATTACATCACTTGCTCAGCAATGGATCCTCTGCAGATAATGGGTGCCGTCAGAATGAGGGTCCAAACAGCTGATAAAAACATCACAATAATCCACAAGTAATCCACTCCAGTCCAACAATTAACATCTTGTAATTAGAAAAGCTGCATGTTTATAAGAAACAAATGCATTTTTTAAGATTTTTATATTTCAAACCATTGCTTCTGGCTAAAATACGAGTCCATAATATTGCTTTCTGCAGTGAAAAAAGTCATCTCGTCTGAATCAGGAGAGAAATATGCACAAACCAAGCACTGTTTACAAGCGAAAACAGTACAAAACAGTTCTAAACCGATATGTTACTGGATTCTGATGTGAGAGGACAACAAGGAATGGACTTTTTCACTGGAGGAAGTGTTATTATGGTTATTATGGTCAGAAGTGACAGTTTATCTTGATGGATTTGTTTTTTTTGTTTTTACAAACACACAGTTTTTCGCTTCACAAGACATTAATTGATGGACTGGAGTGGTGTGTGTGTGGATTACTTGTGGATTATTGTGATGTTTTATCAGTTGTTTTTTGGTGTACTCTTTCTTTAACATGTTAATTTTGTGGGATGCCCCAGAACTTTTGACTGTAAAAGGCAAAATAAAATGTGACCACAACAGCCACCCCTCTTTTGAGTATTTTTTTTAATATTGTATCCATCACTATTTGATCCTGCTGTGCTTGACATGCTCTCCTCCCACCTCATCACGAGTGTCAAGTTTATGGGGTCTGACTTATGGGGTCTAAGATATCCTGTTTACCCGGATATCTTAACTCAAAGCTAGTAATTACTCTCTGACCCCACTCTTTGGTCACTGAGATGGCTGGCTAGCTTGTGTGGTCTGAAGTTGTGTGGCTGATCAAAGTGAAAAATATGATTCAGACTGGGGCCACTAGGTTAATAATATACTTTGTCACAGGAGAAGTTTCTGTTGCTGTTGATTTGCAGTTGCATAAATAACCAACTATTCTGAAATAATAAATACAATTATGCACATTTGTGTATGTAAAATGTTATTAAAGTTTGTTCTGGTCTGCAAATCTCACTAGAACTTACACTTTTTTCCTACTGGTTACATCATTGCGCCAATAGGTGGCGACAAATGACTGTCTTTATGAGTGAGTCATGTGAATCATTCATTCATTCAATTCAATCAAAATCTCTAAAAAGGGACTACCTTTATGAATGAGTCTCCGTATCATTAAATCATCTAATTCGAAGATACTATGGATGAGTCATTTCATAAACAGTTCCTTCCAAAATGCTGATTCATTCAGGAACAAAACAAGTAGCTGAATAATTTGCAGAATAATTTCCTCATTGAACATGACTCATTTATAAGTGAGCAATTTTAATCAATCACTCAAACAACTTGTTCAAAAAACACTGAATTAATACTGTGTGTTGATCTATTTTCCTGCGGCTCTGAGCTTTGTTTAACTGATTTTGTTGGTGGAGCAAAATAGACAAAGACGTATCTGGCAATATTGTGTCTAAAATGTAAGTTACTTAATATTACCATATTTTTACTGAACTATTAAAACAGTATCACACAGTGCTGCCTCTGTTATTTTGTTAATTTTGCAAAAACAGCCCAAGCCATCCCATCAGGCACAGGACGTCAATAGCTATAACATAAGATATGAGTTCGGACGGACATTGAATTTTGAGAATGAAAATCAGGTTGACGTCAGTATTTGGCGCCAATTTGACGTTGACTTAACGTTGGATTTGGATTATACAACCTAAAAACAACAAATATCAATGTCAACTGATGTCGGTATTGGACATCAAATTAACATTGACATTAGACGTTGTACTGACATTGAATTTTGGTCACCCGACGTCACAAACTAAATTTAACCAAATATCAATCTCTCATAACGATGTGTGCCTGCTGGGATCACTAGTTTTACACATTGTTTTTGTATTAGCAAAGGAGGGTTTGTTGCAGCTAAGTTATGACTTGAATTTTAGGGTGAACTGTTCCTGTCAGACCACATCCTCCATCTCCCTATGTTTTGGACGTGTTGCAGCAGAAAACCGGTGAAAATTGTCTACTGTAATTTACCTTTTGTATTAGCAAAGGAGGGTTTGTTGCAGCTAAGTTATGACTTGAATTTTAGGGTGAACTGTTCCTGTCAGACCACATCCTCCATCTCCCTATATGTTTTGGACGTGTTGCAGCAGAAAACCGGTGAAAATTGTCTACTGTAATTTACACGTAGCGCATGTAATAAAAATCGGTTATTGCTTCTACTGAGCCATATGAAGAAAGGAGTCTAGGTAACGATTTTAAAACGAACAAGTCAGTATGAAGGGCTTTTGCGTCAGGGTATACCTTGACCGAGAGCTTATGAACCCAGCTACAACCGCGTGACCTTGACTTTTCCCCTCAATCCCTCCAGGTGAGTAACGCGCGAGTTCCCACTAGTTTCACTGCTCGCACTGGATTCATTAGGTTTTGTATGCCGCGTAGCCCCTCAAAACCCATTTCCCAGATTATGACTGGCCTATTTGTGAACCCGTTTGAGTTATACTCTCTCCTCTCCTCATTGATATGCCCTACCTGTCTGCATGTTGAATTATATACTTCAACTGTATTTCTCCTTGCAATGACGAAATAGTCCAGTGAAGATGTATTAACATATACACAAGTTAATCCTATCAGGACCGTCACTACGCTGAATAATAATGCAGTTGCAAAAACCGACCCTTGACTCTGAAGTGCAATCATCTAAGTAAAGAAAAACACTGCTCTACGGTGTCTGTTTTCATTGTGCAAATTGGTTGGGAACATTATTAAGCAGCCTGCAGTGATCTCCAATGCTGTAAAATAATAACTCTGGCCGTGGTGTCTCAGTGACCTTATTTATTCCATTCAATAGAACAAATAAGAAAAAAATAGGGAAAAAACAGCTCAATATCAACGAGCCCCGTGAGTCAGCACTATGCCTATCTCTTAAATACATGTCAAATAAACACGAAGCTTGCTAAGATAAACAGTTATTAAAATTGAGTTGTTCTCGGATAATACGGTGCATTGCAAAACATTACGGAGTCCCATTTGGCCCGATTAGTTACAGTGGACACAAAAACTATTTATTTAAGCCACATTTAAAATGCATGAATGTCACTGCATTAGAAATGTACTATAAACTATGCTGTGTTCTTACTTTTTACTTTTCAAATTTAATATTTAATATCTCATGACGTTCAATAATGGTTCTTGAATGTCTGTTTTGTTTCGCTGATTAACACTAAGCAACAAATACAACAAGCGGAGTCTGATTCACGGATGAATGACTCTTATGAGCAGGTTCTTTGTAACGAATCAGTCAAAAGAACTCACATTATTTGATGATTTACACTGATTAAAGATTTGTTATGGAAGTGTTATGTAATGAAACAATCAAACAAATATGCATCATTTATTTACAGTTGTCACTTGGTATGATGCTTTGCTTGCCTATTCAATGCTTAAATATGCACAGTAATATCCTAAAATGTTTATTTTATGCAATATTTAGCAATAACTCCTAGCTAGAAATATCACGGTCAATAATTGGCTTCATAAGTTTCACTTGGCATGAAATGGATGAAAATTGGGATGAGATGTGCACACTGATATTGATAAAATTGCTGTAATTATGGTAAGGGACGTAAGTAAGTGCTGACAAGGTAAAAAAAAATCATGAAATTACTGAGAGCCATAATTAGGGATTTAAGGTTTCTACAAGATTAACAGCATTACATGACTATGATGCAAATTGAAAGTGAAACTCGGTTTTGTCAACCAAACATTTGTCACGTTTAATATTTTAGATTTTTCCAGCCCTCCAGGCCAGGATAAGATGTCGAAGACACATTTCTGGTGACTGGTAAATTCATCCATCATCATCAAAACAATGATTCCTCAATCATTTTATCCAGAGAGAAATGGGCATCAGTAGTCTCTCGCCGAAGTTGCCCTCAGGTGACGGTTGCTTCTCGGAAAAATCACAAAACCAGCACTGTCCTCGAAGCCAAAATTTAGTCAAGAATCCCTGGGAAGCGCCATTGTTGCATAACTAATATTATTGTGAGAGATAAATATTCACATCCATGTCCACTGGCACAAGTCTGTCTGCCCTGCACACTCGATCATCCAATCACCTTGGCACATTGTGGCTTCTCCTTTACCTTGAGTTGTTTTCATTCATCACTGTGCTGACTTCAACACTTTGCTTTAGAGATAAATCCTTTCTATTCTCACTATTAATGAAAAGATGAAATTTTGTTCATATTTTCTCCATTTAATAAAAGTGGATGAGTCATGCCACCATTGAAGTGCCGTTTGTGTCTTGTAATTAAAAATAGGTAAAAATACATCGCCTTAAAAATATGATACAGTAAAATAATATTTTGAAGATGTATATCAATTACAACTACAAAGAAACAACAATTAACGTTTTGACTTAAATGAAATTTTATAGTTAAAAGTCATTTTTTACAGTGTACTTTCCTCAAATTATAAGTGAACTATCCCTTTAAATAAAGATGAAGATGAAATAATTTAGGCTTCAGCAGAGCCATCTTCAAAAGTTAGTGAGTTTAACTCTCTTTTTCTTGTTTTGACTAGATTTGGCATGTCCACAATGCCAAAACTTTGTACTACTTCTTAAAACTGTGATTTTGCTGAATGCTAATGGCATTAGCTCATAATCATGATGACAGAGAGAACGGCCGCCGTTTTGTTACATCAATTTAGGCTTAGTGAAGTTACGATAGAAGCGAGAATACTTTGTGTGTGCAAAGAAAACTAAAATAATGACTTTATTCAACAATTCTTCTCCTCCATTATCAAGAGTACCTCTGCACTTAAACAATGCATGCGCTAAGCCTTGTTTACATGGAAAGGAACGTGCGCGCATGCATCGTGATACTCTCTATAATGGTGCCTTAGGGTGATGTGAAGAAGAATTTTTGAGTAAAGTTGTTGTATAATTTATTGCGCACAAAAAGTATTCTCACTGCTTTGTAAAATTACGGTTGAACCACTGATGTCACATGGACTGTGTTACCGATGTCCTTACTACATTTCTGGACCTGGGAACATTTCAGTTGTATTGCTGTCTATGCAGGGTCAGAAAGCTCTCGGATTTCATCAAAAATATCTTAATTTGTGTTCCGAAGATGAGCGAAGGTCTTGCGGGTTTGGAACGACATGAGGGTGAGTAATTAATGACACAATTTTCATTTTTGGGTGAGCTAACCCTTTATCTTAGTGATTGCTATCGGGATGTGAAGAGACTTTCAACCAGCATAACAAAACATGTTTTTGAACCAAATCACTTAAAATAAAATGTTAAAACTATAACGAATATTAAATTAAGTTATATTAAAACAATAACAGGAAATAATTATTTATAAATTGTAATTATGAATATAAATATAAATATTTAGAATTATAAATATATGAAAACATTATATATATATATATATATATATATATATATATATATATATATATATATATATATATATATATATATATATAGTGTGA
>NW_015505338.1:1088663-1110033 GCF_001515645.1 Sinocyclocheilus grahami | reverse complement strand
ATATAATGTGAATTAAAAGTAAATTAAATTGTCTTAACATCTTACACTATTTCTCAAGTAAATATTTCTTGTTTTATGAACGTTTAGACATTTGTACTGGAAAACAACACAAACATACCGAGGAAGTAAATGAGTTTTGCAGTGTGAGTAGGCGATTCCTTCATGTTGTTCCGGATGCATCAGGACAAATTAGCATTTACACAGCAAATGTCATGTTCATCTACATTTCTGGCAACTGTGGTTTCATTTGTGACTTGCTCACCTGAAGCTGATGTCTATATGCTTCTCTTGTACTCTATATACTAAAACACACACTCATATCCTTTAGACAGCAGGTGGGCTCAGTTTATTGAGCTCAGACCCGACTCGGGCTCCATCACCTCTGGGCACCACGCTGTCTTTCCCCCCATCTATTGTATTCATGGCATCTTTAGGTTGCGTACATTCATATCGGATATAATGGCCTGTGCCGGGCAGAATCGCGGCTAAAGTGAGGAGTGCGGCATTCCTGGCTGCTCTCCAGAGATACGAGTGGATTTATGAAGATCGGAGGACAGGACAATGAAATGCCATGTGCTCATTCAGCCGTGGAAAGGAGCTTTAAAGAGCCACTGAGACACGGTTCACCATCTCGTTCCCCGGGGTCCACGTAGATGCCGCTCACCTCCTCTCGTCCCGCGTAGAGATTGGCTTGATGGGAAGCAGAGGAGGGAGTAATCCTCCCGCGCTCCTGGCACCAGGAGATGATGATGAGGAGATGGCTCCCAGCACTCCTATGGAGATAATTACCAGCCGCGCTCCCGCCGTTTCACTGAGACATGTGTCTGTCTGTGAAGAAAAAGCAGAAACTACTTTGAAACTGGAGCTTTCCAAGCTACATGCTACTTATAATTTGAAGTAATTAAATTGTGCTTTAGCTGCACTACAAACTGTTAACATAACTTTTTAAATGACTGTCAGATGATATATTTCACTTCTCTAATCAGAATAGTATTTGTCTTGCACAAAAGAGGATCTTAATTTAAGTGATTCAGTTATAGACTAATTCACCCAGAAAATAAAATTATGTTACTGTTTTCTCACCTTCATGTTGTTTTAAACCTGTATGCAGTTACATTTTCTGTGGAACACCCCTGCTGAAAAAAAATCTCAGAAATTCTAATGGTTTCCACTACAAATACCATTACAAACATTACAAACCATCAACTTTTCATCCTCACCTGTCTGCCCTCATTAGCAACACTATTTTAGTTGGAGTCTGTTCTGTTTGCTTTTTGTCCGATGTTGATGTCTATTGTGGATTACGTGTGTCTCCTGCTTGCCTTCTGTATATTACCCCCTGTGTGGATCATTAAAGATGGTTTCCCTTTATCCTCTTCATTATTCGTGTTTGTTAGACCATGTTACGTGACAGAACATCGGGCCGACAAATAAAATTAAGCAGCGTCTTCCCCTCGTGTTTATTTTCTCTTTTGAAAGTTTTTCTTTTTCTTATGGATGACCCTGCCGTCCTCGTCCTCCTGCTGGAGCAGGTGGGATCGCTCTCTCCAGGACCAAACCTCACACATTACCCGGACAACTGCCTCTGCTCATTCTACCATGCTAGACTTAACGGCGCCACATGAGAGCAGTTCTCCAGGGGGGGTCCTCGAGAGAGCATCGCTGCCTTCATCGAGTGGGTGCTGGGTGCACAGCTCACCGTGGACATCGCGGACAATAACACCAGCCCCACTCTGGACCCAGAGCCCAGCCCACCATCATCCTGCTGCACGGAGCCAAATCCAGAGCCCACCATGGACGGAGAGCCCATGCCAGCCACGATCAACAAGCCATTGCCAAGGAGAGCGAACAGAGCAGGAGATCGTCCTGGAGCCCGAGCCTCTCGGAGTGTCTGATAAGGCGTGTGTGCCGGCAATAGGGCTCGCCACAAGGGAGATGGCCATGGACAGTGAGAGCATGGAGGGAAGCTTTGCCCACTGCACCATGGCTGAGGGTGAGCCGAGCTCAGTGGAGTATATGCGGTCATGCCTTGTATTTTCCCACCATCATCTTCTATCTGTCCTGTCACGACCACTGAGGTCATGTGTGAAACATCTGCCTGCCCTGAATTGTCTGTCTGCCCTGAACTGTCTATCTGCCCTGACCCATCTGACTGTGAGATAATGACCATGGAGGTTGTGCCCCTGTCACTGGCTCTCCCGGTGTTGGAAGTGGCCTTATGGTGTGTGTGGGCAGCACCTACCGTTCCTAAACCCCCGGATCATCCTGAACTCCCACCCAGACTCTCTCTCCCACCACCTTTGTACCAGTCCTCATCATCGCCACTGCTGTCTCCCGTCAGCCCCTCTGCTCACCCTCAGCCCATCATCTGTGCGGTTGGATTCGCTGCGAGCCTGCCAGTCTCCATCGGCGTTATGGCTGGAGGATCCCTTGTCTCCACCTCCAGGCTCTGAGTCCCGGACTCTGCCTCTGCCCGTCGACCCAGCAGCTCTACCATGGCTCCTAGCTCCCTCCTCTCTGCCGTGGCCCGTCAGTCCACCAGCTCCGCTGGGATCCTTCATCCCTCCGGCTCCACCTTGGTCAGTCGTCGACCATTCGCCGCGTCAGGACTCCACTCCTCCGTCTACATCTTGTCCCTCCATCCCTGTCAGGCTCCTCCTTCCCTCCGGCTTCACTTTGGTCCACTGTCGCTCCGGCTCCACTGCCGCCTTCCAGATCCCCGCCTTCGCCTTGGTTGCCGGAGCCATCTGCTTCACCTTGGCCCTCCGGATCCTCCCCATCGTCCTGGCTCATTGGCTCTCTGCCTCAGGCTCCACCTCCACCTGCTCCGCCGCTGTCGGTCAGCCCTCTGGAGTCGTCAGCCCTTCCTCCACCATGGCTCCTCCCTCTGTCGGCTCCACCATGGGCCGCCATCATGGCTGAGGCCTGGGTCTCGCTTGGCTCCTCCTGCTCCGAAGTCCCTCATGTCTTCTCCCTGACTCCTCCAGTCAAAAAATCAGTCAATCATGAAATGTTTACTTGAGAAGCAATGCTGCATAAAATATTAAGACTTAATTTCAAAAAGTGTACCTGAGTAAGAAAAATATACATTTTAAACCTATTTAACATACAATCTGTAAAAACATAATAGTTAACTGGCAAACAATAAAAAAGAGAATACATAAAGAATTAAAAGCTCATTGAGAAGCGTTTCTCTTGCAGTGTAATTTATGTAATTTGATAGTTGAAAACAGTGACAGGCGAAACACAATTCCATGGCAATATTTTACATTTTGGTGAATTGGTGGCTAATTCACATGAATTTATATGATTTAATTCGCTTTTATATGAACTGTTTATGTCCTGTTCGTGGTTAGGGTTTGTGGTGGACCTTCAAAACATACATTTTTGTATGATTCACATTGTATGAATTCATATGAAATTGCCACATCATACAATGGTTACATTTTGCCATACACTTTGAGATCAGGTTAGATGGATAGCAGCATTTAAATACTGAAACTCTCTTAAATACTTAAATACTGAATACAAATAATGAAACTAGATGATGCAGGCTGATAGGTTCTAACTCAATCTGATATAATCTCATCATTATTCACATGGCACAGCTAATTTTGTTTTGTTGCATCAGCAGCCAATGAGTTGCTTCTCAACATTCACCAGCGTTAGCTGCAGCAGTTTGCAGCGTGCTTTAGAAACCCTCCTCCTTCCCCAGCTCCACCTGCATTCTGTAGACCTGCTACAGGGATAATTTAATGTATGTTATATATGGGGGTTATTGAAGATATGTTATATATGCAGTAACAGTGTTTCCTGCACGCTGACAGCAGCATGTCTGTGGATGTATTGGCAGTAGCAGCGTAGCTGCCATGCATACTGTAAGAGAGTTGTTATGACAGAAATAAGTTTTTCCTCCACAAAAAAAGAAGATATAATATGATTCAAATAATTATCTATGATTATTTACTAATATGTAATAATTATCATATTTACTATAATCAGTGTTTGAATATTGCCACAACACATTCAGCTATAAAGATCAATGTGGAAGATAATTTTACAAAAAAGCAGCCAGCCATTATGCTACTCTGTTAGTCGTTGTAAAAAAATTACTTGTTACTAGAAAAGCTACACTACAGTTGAAAACAACTGTTATGCTACTGAAAATATAGTTGAAATATCAGCATTGCTACTTTAAATTATTCCCCAACACTGGCTTTTTTGTAGTTGCTTTATTATTTAGATGCTATGTGAAACTGCTCCTTTAGCAGAGTTCACAAGCCCTTCCTTCATGTTATTTGTTGACATGTCATAAAATCAACACTTGCATTGCTCTGTGAGTGTAAAGCCTGTACCAGTTCAAACGAAAACATAAAACTCGACACATTCAGCTATAAAGATCAATGTGGAAGATAATTTTACAAAAAAGCAGCCAGCCATTATGTTACTCTGTTAGTCGTTGTAAAAAAATTACTTGTTACTAGAAAAGCTACACTACAGTTGAAAACAACTGTTATGCTACTGAAAATATAGTTGAAATATCAGCATTGCTACTTTAAATTATTCCCCAACACTGGCTTTTTTGTAGTTGCTTTATTATTTAGTTGCTATGTGAAACTGCTCCTTTAGCAGAGTTCACAAGCCCTTCCTTCATGTTATTTGTTGACATGTCATAAAATCAACACTTGCATTGCTCTGTGAGTGTAAAGCCTGTACCAGTTCAAACGAAAACATAAAACTCAGTGTTATAATGTCAAAAGGGCAACATATTCTGTCTTGTAATGCACTTGGCCTCAATGTAATAGCGCTATTAGGATGATGTAATTTTATTTTTCGTCCTAGCCTCATAAAAAAATTACATCATTTCAAGTAATAAATTAAATCCAATAAACAAGGCACTGAGAGACACTGGTTGTGACAGGATGATAGAGAATCAATCAGGATTCATCTGGCCTCATATTAAATCCCATTAGGCTTTGCCACTTGAAAGTCATTAAGCTGCTATTTGACCCCTAATCACGAGCATTCTGGAATCATTTCTAGTGTTCTTCAATCTCACAAATGAGCATCTTCGTGTTTCGTGCCTTTTCCGAGATGTTAAACATTGGAAGCGAGCAGGCAGGAAGCTGAAATCCCAAGCAATTGGAAACTGGGAATCATTCTTAGGTGGATATTTAGTGTTGTATTTTGATTAGGTATTTTAGGTTGATCCATTACTGGTGTTTATCGTGACATAAAGAGGGCCATGAGCATATGAAATGTTAAATTAAAGTGTGAATGTTGTTATCAGAGGATGTTATTGGTAATGGCACACTGGTCTTGCAAACGTCTAGCTAAAAGTTGAGGCAAATCACAAGGAAGCCACAAATAAACATGATTTTTCAATGGCAGATTTATTATTCAAATTTTTTTTTCCATGTCCACTACAATGGACGCCAGGACTGAAGCAATATGAAAATCATCATATTTTAACAATGCTCATGAACTAGTGTTGAAGATTTAGAAAATAACACATACAGAACTGTAAGAATGAGAAATACAATGAGAATGTAAGGAAAGGTAAGATGATATGAAGTCTTGTTGTTTGTTTGATCCTTTTTGTTGGTTGCAGTGGGTGAATCTGAGTATATGTGTAAAAGGCTTTGTGTGTAAGTGAATGTGCTTATGTGTACTTGCTGGTTGTTTTGATGTGTATATGATTGCGTGCATAATAGCATCAAGGCATCAGTGTGTGTGGAGGGGGTGTGAATGTGTGTTGTTGTGTATTCATTGATCTCACATACAGTATGGCTGTTTCTCACTAAAATCAATGAAACCAAATATTGACAGGCTATGGTCACTTTGAAGACATAAATGGAATTATTTTAATAATAGTTCATTAATTAACATCAATGTTCATAAAACTTCAACATTTTAATTTGTAGCTCTGTATTCTTGCTTTGAAATGCTTGCACAAATTTCACAACCTGTCATACAGCTAATTCATGAGGTTCCTGCTGATATCTTTCAAGACCTGATGTCCATTTGATGGACATAAAAAAAAAAAACAATCTTGTGTTCTGCAAAATGACTTTGAATATTATTACTTTGATAGTCTTAATTTTATAATAAGTGCAAGTTGATGAGACTACCATGAACATAAATCTGCATATTAAAGGTAAAAAATTGGGCTTCCTCCTATTCCTTTCTAGTCGGTTAGTCATGTCTGTCTTTGCGATGCCTGTAGCTCAGTCAGATTAAGTTGGAACTTTTATCTTCATTGTGATTGGTTGATCAGGAACCAATCAGTGACCAGGCATTATTCATATTATAAAAAATGTTCATAAAAAAGTTTTACAAAAAAACAAACAAACATGTCCATTCCAATGGCCGCAGAGTCTGAAGGAGATGTCTGACAACTTTTTGTGAGGATCATGAGGTAAAAAAAATTAAAATACTATTTGCCATAAACTTAATTCAAGATATATTGCGCATGATTCAAAATTGAGTTTTAAATTCCAGTTAAATGGAATTTTAATTAATGTAGCAAATTAGAACTGCATTTAAAATTTTAATGTAAGTAAAATTTAAAATGAATTGAAATTCAAAACATGACATGCCATTTTTAAATAGAAAATCAAGTTTTTCCAAGACAAACTTTGAATAAAAAAAAAACAAAAGTTTAACAAGCCTTGAATTTTGAAGACTTTTAGACTGGATGGAAGGATGGATTAATTGAATCGAATCGAATCAAAATGATAGATAGATAGATAGATAGATAGATAGATAGATAGATAGATAGATAGATAGATAGATAGATAGATAGATAGATAGATCAAAACAATGGATCGATGGGTAGATAGTTGGATAGATATATAGATCAAAATAACTGTTGAATAGATATATAGAACTTCAATTCTGGATAGATGGATAGTTGGATAGATATATAGATCTAAACGATGATCTATCTATACTGATTAAGAAAATAATTTAAAGCAGCGTTCAACAGAGAGATGTCAAACGCTTCTGAAGTTCTGCTCACCTGAATCGTGAATGCGGCCTTGATGTTACGTATCATTACGCGCAACCTCCAAATTCTCATTATTCTCTTGAGAAATTAGTTTATGCACTGACAGCCCTCATGAGTCACACTGGCCTGATAAACTTGATGCGGTGAAGACAATGACTTTTACATTTCAGACGGCCTCTATAGCTACCGTTAGCTCAGTTGTGTTAGCGCTTAACGGCCTTGAAGAAGCTCATAGTGATCAGTTGCCTAGCAATTAACTTGAATAAATGAGCATGTCCAATTTAGACCTGACAAGGTAAAGTTGATTAGGGTTTTAGTAATTAATGGTTGTATGGCTGTTTGTTCGTACAGGACAGACGACACATATGAAGAATTAGCTTAAGCTAAGAATAAGCAATGTAAAAGGTCAGATATTTTGGAGTTGGATAACAGTGGGGGGTGTGAAGGAGGTTTGGCAGCGTGTCTGATGTCACTTGCACCTCTGGATAGATTTAGATTGAGGCTGGATTACCAAAAGGATAAACACTTTAGCTGTCTTATCTATTGTGGCCTGGAAATGCCGCCTTGGAGAAAGCAAGCCTCTGGAAATTTAAAATAGGGTTGAGAAGTAAACGTATTAGCATGAGGCTTATCAGCGACTTGGCCTCTAAAAGAAGGAAATCACTTTGGTGAGGCCTTGGGGTCACCCAAAACGTTACAGGCATGGCATTTGTAATGACTTGCAATGTGCAAGAGTACAGAGATTCTCATGAGGGACCAGGGCTGGGTGATATGATATTAAATACCATGCGACTAGCAACGTAATAGAAGATAAATGCTCGTAAATGCAGTTTGTGTACCTTTAAATAGAATTTACACAGCTTTTCGCTGTAGTTTACTGAGTTATAATTACCACAGTAACTCTTGTTGGACTCTAATAATGAAATTTACAGGAATGCATGTGTGGCTTCCACTCAATTTTAAAAATGTACGCAGATCACGTCACCTATCGATAAAGTAACTATGAAAGTGGTACCATACATATTCTATGACACACAAACATGTTTTGGGGTGAAATGGTATTTTTTTTTAACTATTTTATAGATACTTGTCTGTATTGCATTGAATGACATATAATTGACATAATATAAAATTGTTGTTTGCCAGATTAATCTTATAGTTTTTCGGTTTGAGAACAGAGCAGATTTGATATTTCATAGTATATTTCATAATATTTTAATATCTTCCAGCTTTTTTTTTTTATATTGTGATATCAGGACAGTGTTTATATATAAATACACACTGTATATTTATTCTATCTCAGTAGCATCCACAGTTTTTTAATAACGACTAAATATGAATAAATAAAGGGAAGTCCTGGCCTAATGGTTAGAGAGACGGACTCGTAACCAAAAGGTTGTGGGTTCGAGTCTCATACCGGCAGGGATTGTAGGTGGGGGGAGTGAATGTACAGCGCTCTCTTCCACCTTCAATACCAAGACTGAGGTGCCCTTGAGCAAGGCACCGAACCGCCAACTGCTCCCCGGGCGCTGGAGCATAAATGGCTGCCCACTGCTCCGGGTGTGTGTTCACAGTGTGTGTGTGTTCACTGCTGTGTGTGTGCACTTTGGATGGGATAAATGCAGAGCACATGTCACTATCACTTTATTATTATTATTTTTTATAATTGTAATTTTTTCATTTTTTTATTTCAATTCCAAAATAGTATTCATGAGTTACTATTGTAGATTTTTATTGATATTTTAAATCGGCTTTTATTTTTGTATTTTCCATTTTCATTTGAATTTTTGTAAACATTTATTTATTTAGTTCCATTCTTATTTGGTTTGGTTGTTTTCATACATGTCTATATCGTTTCTATTTGTTTTCTTTGAGTTATTTTAGTACATCAAGTTAAACGTAATTGAGACGGATAGCTCGGATATATTATATATATATATATATATATATATGTGTGTGTGTGTGTGTGTGTGTGTGTGTACTGGACAGTTTTACTATCCTGGCATTTATTTTTCTTTATGACCCTTTATTGTAATCATAAATTCAGTTTATGTATGAATTCTTTTTTAATATGTTTTATATGATAATATAATGATTTAATATGATCTGTAAAAAAAATGAACAGTCATTAATATATTTGTTCCATTTTATTTTTGTTCTGTACTGTTGATCCTAAATTCTTGAGACCTCCCTTACCATGCTATAAAATGAACCTTCTTCTCTAGCACTGCTAATGAAAGTTTGCTGCACACGTAGTCTATCATATTGAGATCTATTCTGGGCCTTATTGTGGGTCATCTCTAGATGGAAATTATGAGCAACTGGAACCAAAATATTCCAGACTCCTGAACTCCGCGTTCGCCCCGTTAATCTCCGCACAAACCATTTCAATCATCTCCAGCAAAACAATGCGAGGGAAAGCAAGCGGCGTGTTGAGACAGTCTGTGGAGCCAGAGGACCTCACGGTGCCCTCGTGCTGCTAGCGACATTTTGCAGAAAGCTGAGGCATATTGAAGGTCACTCTTAATAAAACTCAAAGCAGCAGCCGGGCAGACCAACACAAGCGCGCAGCTCAAGGATGTCTGAATTTCTCTGCGGACAGAGAGAGAGAGAGAGAGAGAGAGAGAGAGAGAGAACGAGACAGCGAAAGAGCAGAGTGATAATGCTGCCACGCTAGGAGGGATTTTCTGAGTACCTTAAAAGGGCAAAGTTCAGCTTGAGAAGTCACAGACATTGGCATTAGCCTTGCTTTGAAAATCTCAAGCACGTGGGTAGCGATAGCTCGTCGCAGGCAGTCATTTTGCGGAACAAACCGTTACAGAAAGGACTACCCCGCTGGAAAATCCAGCTAGTGTGTTTTGAAACATGGTAGCTAGTTGCTAGCTAATAATTTATTATCAAATTTTATTATCAGCTTTTTTATCTTCTCTAAAAATAATCATCCTTAAAGCAGGCTTAATTGTGGAAGCTCAATTTCACTACACTAATTAATAAATAAATAAATAAAAAAAATATATATATATATATTTATTTATTTTTAGCTGACAATGCAGATTTTTTTGTTGCAATTCTGAGTTTATATCTCAAATCATATATATATATGTATAGTTCAGTCATGAAACTCTAGATTGCGCATTCTGATGGGGTGTTAACGTAACTGATGATATTCAGAGAGTTAAACGACTTGGCACAAGCTGATTGGTTCATGCTGCATATGCAGCCAATGAGCTTACTGCCTTGCATTTATATGGCTAGCTAGCTTTCACTTGAGATTCCTGCAGCGCACTTTCAGAGTTCTTTGAAACCCTCCACCTTCCCCAGCTCCACCTGTATAGATCTGCTACGGGGTTATTTTATATGCTATTTGTGCAGCAGCAGCATGTCTTAAATACTCATGGCACCATATCGCCATATGCATTGACAGTAGCAAGTTCTTGTACTTGCTTGCAGCAGCAATAATCTGCAACTACAGCAATAACCAACAGCAGCAGCAATTCAGCAGCAGCGTAGCAGATCTATTCCGCCAAGACCAAATACATTAACATTGTCATATCCATCACCATGCTAAAATGTTCCTAGAGTTGTCATGATTGAAATATATTTTTTCACAATTCTGTGAAAAAAGTCAGAATTGAGAGATATAACCTCAGAAATTTCAGATATAAATTTGAAATTGGAAGAAAAAAGTTAGAAGTGTGAGATAAGTCACATTTACAAAAAAAATTATAACAATAAATAAATAATAAAATAAAAAACGGAATTCTGAGAAAAAACAGCAGATTTGATATCTGATAACATTTTCACCACATAAGAAGCTCATATAATATTTTAACAGCTTCCATTGTTTTTGTTTTTTTTATAAATGCAATTTTTAAATTGTTTAATTATTATTCTATTCTCACAATTGATTGTTTTTCTTTTAGAATTGCAAGAAACTAAATCTGAATTGTGTGATAGAAATTCAGGATTATGTGGGACAAAAGTCAGAATTTCAATTACAAAAATAATAATAATAAAAAAAAAATCTGAGATGTAAACTCAGAAGTGTGCGGAAATAGTGTGAATTCTGAGTTTATATATTGCAATTCGGTGTTTATTGCTATTCTGAGGAAAAGAAAAAAAAATGAATTGTGGGACATAAATTCAGAACTGTGGTACAAAAAAAAAGTAGAAACAAGCAGCCGTAGTTAATTTACTTGAAGCAAAACTGCAAAAGAAAATGAGGTGTGTTGTCAGAATACATTTTGAATACAATTATTTTCCTATACCACTGACAAATTTCTCTACGCATTTACAAAAAAAATTATAATAATAAATAAATAATAAAATAAAAAACGGAATTCTGAGAAAAAACAGCAGATTTGATATCTGATAACATTTTCACCACATAAGAAGCTCATATAATATTTTAACAGCTTCCATTGTTTTTGTTTTTTTTATAAATGCAATTTTTAAATTGTTTAATTATTATTCTAATACCAGATGAGTGTTCAGTATCGAGTCAGAATTGCATTTAAAAAAACTTAATTCTAAAATCATACATTTATATCTCACAATTGAGTCCCCCCCCCCTCTCAGAATTGCTTGAAAACTAAGTCTGAATTGTGAGATATAAATTCAGAATTATGTGTGAAAAATCTGAATTGTGACGGTCACAATCACAAAAAAAAAACATCAACAAAATTGTGAAATATAATCTCAGAAAAAGTCAGTTTATATCTTGCCATTCTGAATTTATAACTTTATATCTCACAATTGATTGTTTTTCTTTTAGAATTGCAAGAAACTAAATCTGAATTGTGTGATAGAAATTCAGGATTATGTGGGACAAAAGTCAGAATTTCAATTACAAAAATAATAATAATAAAAAAAAAATCTGAGATGTAAACTCAGAAGTGTGCGGAAATAGTGTGAATTCTGAGTTTATATATTGCAATTCGGTGTTTATTGCTATTCTGAGGAAAAGAAAAAAAAATGAATTGTGGGACATAAATTCAGAACTGTGGTACAAAAAAAAAGTAGAAACAAGCAGCCGTAGTTAATTTACTTGAAGCAAAACTGCAAAAGAAAATGAGGTGTGTTGTCAGAATACATTTTGAATACAATTATTTTCCTATACCACTGACAAATTTCTCTACGAATATTTTCTTCCATTTCAAGCATAAACATCAATAAATGTCATTAGGTGCATGCTTAAAACAAGAAACAAAATACTTGTTGTTTAAGAAGAAAGAAAAAAACTTTCTACATATTCTCTGAAGACAAGTATAATTTCTTAAACAGCTTTGCTTCTCAGGTACATTTTTCATATTTCACCTGGAAAACGACACAATTACTGATTAAGTCAATTACTGAAGAAGGTTTGACTAGCTGGTAGCTAGTTTATTGCTGGTTAAAGATGGTGGACCAGCAACAAACCAACTTCCAGGTTCCAAACACAGCTAACAGCTAACACTAGGTTTGCCACCAGTAAAGAGCTCGATTGTTTTCAGTACCGTGGCCTCTATGACCTACAAGACTGTGAGTAACACTGGCAACTAATCAAACGCTAACTACTAATAAAGGTGCTGGTGCGCTAGCAGCTCCGCAGGGAACCTTTGAAAGCTGAAATTAGTCGGTCCTTTGTTTACATTCGTAAATCTGTCACAGTTTATTTTCCCAAGCCTGGTGGCTGTTTCTTTCATAGCCATATTTCAAAACCTTTTATAAGGTCTTGATAAATTATTAATTCGGCAATAAATCATTTGCTTGTGCTCTAAAGCAATGCGGTTGATTTTTATTCATTTTCTGAAATTTCATTAGTGCTGCTAAAGCAACCAACACTATTACTTTGCTTTACTCCTAACCCTAAGTATTAAACTTGATGCATAACAGTTCTGCAGACATGATTGAAACCAGCAATCATTTTGTTTGTTTTTGAGGTTTTTTAAGCACCCTCCCAGAACAACCTAAAACTATTGATGGAAAGTTCAAGTTATTTTCTTGACTTTGATCTTTAAATCTTTTTTTCTAAACATGACCATATCTTTATTAAAGGTATTTAATTCAAGTTCAATTAAAACCCAACACTTCTGCTGGCGCAAACTTTAATCACATTCCAAATTCTGAAATCCTGATAATACCAGCCAAAGACAAATGATGAAAAATGATTAACAGTTAATTCACCACTTAAGTTGTCCATTCTTTTGTCACTGAACAGCCACATGTATGGATATGTACAGAAAACAGAAATAATTATTTGACCTCCCGAGTCATCTTGTCTTGTCTGAGTCATTAGTTCTTTTGTCACTTGAAAAGAACAAAGAAATTATTATAGTTGACCTACTCTAGAAACATGTTTTTCCTAAATGCAAACTTACCTTTGAGCAAAACCTAAAATATAAATGTCCTGCACTAAAAAGTGACCTGTACAGGAAACATAACTGATTAGTTCACCTCCCGAGTCATTTTGTTCATGCATGAAAGGATGTTGAGCATGCATGGTCACGAAAATAATGACGAATCGCTCTCTGAGACAACTCGTTACTTCTGAGTCATATAGAACAATCGTTGAAAATGAATGGATCGTTCATGAGTGACCCATGGCTACTCCTTTACAGCTGCAATGCAACATCATTGCATCATGGAGGCGACTCTTGCATGGGTAAGCAGCACTAAGGGTACATTTCTACGACAATGATGTGCTACAAACAGAAACGTTTTTCCTTTACAATTTTGAAAAGTTAATTTTTAATCTTAAAGGGATAGTTCACCCAAAAATGAAAATTCTGTCATTAAGTACTAACCCTCATGTCATTCCAAACCCGTAAGAACTTTGTTCATCTTCAGAACACAAATTAAGATATTTTTGATTAAATCTGAGAGCTTTCTGACCCTACCATAGACAGCAACACAACTGACACGTTCAAGGCACAGAAACTTAGTAAGGACATCGTTAAAATAGTCCATGTGACATCAGTGGTTCAACTGTAATGTTATGAAGCTACAGGAATACTTTTTGTGTGCGAAGAAAACAAAAATAACGACTTATTCAACAATTCTTCTCTTCCACGTCAGTCTCTGCCGCCATTCTCAGGAGTACCACAATGCATGCGCAGGGTCAAAAAGCTTATCAAAAATATCTTAATTTGTGTTCCAAAGATGAACGAAGTTCTTACGGATTTGGAACGTCATGAGGGTGAGTAATTAATGACAGAATTTTCATTTTTGGGTAAACTATCCCTTTAAAATAAATATCGTCTGTTCAGTAGTCTCTAAAGCCGAAGACGATTTAGTAATTTTGGTGCTTCTAATTAAGTGATAAAAGCAGTTGCAAATGTTGTACAAAAGAGATCTCAGCAAAATGTTGATTTATTTCCCGAACATGATGCATGATGGGATACGCTTAGCCTTGAATACTGCTCCAGAGTTTGACTTAAGGGCACTGCTCTTTGGTGTTTTTAAGACCTAGGACAGTCTTGTGCACTTACTTATTGTTGCACGCACATGCTCTCAAGTAGCCAAGACCACAAGTGTGGGTATTTGTACAGGCCCCTGAAATGGGTGCGTTAGACAAAGGAGACATGCAAAATGTTAAGGGTTGGGATACTCCAGGAATGTGGGTGGGGATTTGATGTGAGCTGATTATATTCTTGATTGCATGTTTCAAACATCCACCTTGAAAGATCTTAGTTTATTCGAGGTGTCCATGAGGTTCAGGGAAGGCATGCCACTTAACAGACCTATGGTGTGTCTGCACAACCTGTCCTTGACTTCCCTAGGAAACATGCGGACACCATGCCACTTTCCGATTCACTGCTTCCCAGGGACACTTTAATCCCTTTTTAATATGTATTTCCATTTAAAATAAAACCCTCTGCGAGGCATGAGTCCTTACTCCTGTCCTAGCACCCCACCACAATACCTTGACCTGAACCCAGTGGAGTGACTCTGAAACCATTCTGTCTGCAATCCACAATCTGCAGGCAGTTGACTGAGGCGCCAGCGCTACATCCGTTAATAGATATTCAGTTGTCACTCCGATAGCTTCCTAAATTTGCCTCCTGCCCTAAAAAGTTCCAGGACGCTTGAGGTGGCAGCTGATAACAGGGGGTTGTTGGCATTCCCGTCAGATTTTGCCTCAAACTCTTCGTCTAGTAGTCACCGAGCTCTTAAACACACCAGACCCATGCGCCTCAGGACACAACGAGAGTAGTCGGTGAAAGAAAGGAGGAGAGAGGCAGAGAAGAAGGAAAAGCAGCTTTTAAAAGCCCAAGTTATCTCTTCCCACTCACCCGTCCTTTATCTTCCCTCCCCTCCGCTCTGCCCGAGAGCTGTCGACGTCTTTTTTCTAGTTCCTCTTTTACTTTTCTCGTCTCTCCTACTGATTGTGAGGAAAAGAGCCTTGTGACCAGAGGGGTCTTAACTATTTCTCAGAACATACATTAAATATTCATGGCATTAGCATATGCTCTCTCCAATACTGATTTAATTGAAAACATCTCTTTAAAAATGTGAAGATGTGCCCTTTCTGCCCAGAGAGATGGCCTGCGGCTAATTTAAAGCCACTTGGCCTTTTAAATGGCACATTTTAGTGGAGAACATGGAAAGTGCTAGACCACCCTGTAGTGTGAGACGAGAAAGAAACAATGAAAGGATATTTGCAACCACCTCTTTCTTTACCTGTAATTGCAGCATGCGTGTGTGTGGAAAGTCGAGATACCCAAAATGAGAGAAAGTTGAAAACTGACTTGGGTGTTTATCAGTTTCTCTGGGCTTTTATGGTGATTGCCTGAGTGCATTGGCGTCACAAACAGGGTCTCAGTTAAAAGTTTGTTTGCAGAGAAGAAAAACTAGTACGAATGCTTATTTTTAGATTTGGAGATTTGAACTTAAGGTGTAAATCATCCCGTACAGAGTTGATCTCTGTGGTTAGAAGCATAGATATGTATATGTAGATGCCTTATTAAAGGGATAGTTGCGGCATGATACTCTCGTAAATGGTGACACGGAAGAGCAGAATTGTTGAATAAAGGAGTTATTTTTGCTTTCTTTGCACAAAAAAAGTATTCTTGTAGCTTCATAAATTCATTATAGTTAAACCACTGATGTCACATAGACAATTTTAATGATGTCCTTACTATGTATCTGGGCCTTGAACGTGTTAATTAGGATCAGAAAGCTCTTGGATTAAAAAAAAAATATATATTATTATATGTCACCCTGGACCACAAAACCAGTCTTAAAGGGGTCATATGATGCTGCTAAAAAGAACATTATTTTGTGTATTTGGTGTAATGAAATGTGTTTATGCGGTTTAAAGTAAAACAAACACATTATTTTCCACATACTGTACATTATCGTTTCTCCTCTATGCCCCGCCTTTTTGAAACTCGTCGATTTTTACAAAACTCATCGGCCTGAAAAAGCGAGGTATGCTGTGATTGGCCAGGTATTCAGTGCTTTGTGATTGGCCGAATACCTTAAGCGTGAGACGGAAATGTTACACCCCTCACCATACTGTGATGGCATGTCCCAGCCGGAGCGACGACACAAAAACATTAAAACCCATTATAAATGAGGCATTTGTTGCATCCAGTGGGGACATAATTACTGATTATAATGACTTATACTGTCTTTTTAAGTAATATGCATTGCTAAGAACTTCATTTGGACAAATTTAAAGGCGATTTTCTCAATATTTCGATTTTTTTGCACCCTCAGATTCCAGATTTCTCGGCCAAATAGCGTCCTACCCTAACAAACCATACATCAACGGAAAGCTTATTTATTCAGCTTTCAGATTATGTATACATCTCAATTTCGAAAAATTGTCCATTATGACTGGTTTTGTGGTCCATGGTCACATATTATCTCTCTTAATTTGTGCTCAGAAGATGAACGAAGGTCTTATAGGTTTAGAACAACATGAGGGTGAGAGATTTTTCATTTTTGGGTGAACTATCCCTTTAACGGTTGTTTCTATGGGCCTCTATATGTAAGCCATCCTGCCGTATTGAAATGGCCAAAGCCAGTCCGTCAACACTCAAGAACAAGTTAACTTTGCATCTGCGACCGTACATGTAGTTATATGCATGTATGAATATCTATATCTGCAATAGATTAAACAGATAATTCTGCTACAACATGACGAAGCCATTAGCTAACACAACATTAAAAAACTACCATAGTTTGAAAACCTGTAATATTCAGTTAATACATTTGAACACACAAACCAACCTCATCTGTGAAAGTTTATCCCATTTCTTCAGGAATTTAAATTTATTTTTTATTTATTTATTTATTTATGTTTTACAGCCGGAGCATGCTCAATGTTGTGGTATCTTGGAAAACTCATTGATTTTTACTGTAAGTGATGACACGTTGATGGATGTGATAGCTAAGGTGTGATATTACTTCTATAAATGATCAGACTGAAAACAGGTTTTAAAATATCCCAAAGAAGGAGGAAACAAAGTCACATCAAGGGACCAGATCATAGAGAGATGGAGGTGGACTCTTTTGTCTTGGCAAGTGACCATCTAGCAACACTCTAGAAATAATTTGAACTATTGACTTTTAAAAGCCTGCTTGTAGTGTGCGATACCTGTGCAGACTGCTGAAACAGGATGTTGTTTGTGGAACATTTTGATGAGTCACAATTTTCCTCTGAAACATATTTGCTTGCAGTTCCAATATCCCCATTTCAATTGGCTTGTAAGATGCACAAGCGAGTAAACTGTGAAATAGGGAGATTAAAGTGGATAAAATGGAAGGAGAATTTTAATGCATTTCTCTTTCCTGGAAAAAAAACCCCCAAATAATTTACCTCTCAAACACTCCAGGAGCTCATGTAAAGCTTGTGAGAGGCTGTCGCTTTAAAGACGAGGAAATTCGGAGACTTAATTTGATTAAATTCACCTGCCTCTCACTGGGGAAATAACACAAGTATGGTGCTCTGAGATATGTGGTCTTGTCACCGCTAAATGCTCGTCGATGACTTGACAGGAAGTGACAGCTAATACTGACTCCAGAGTCGCACTTCTCTTCATGTTTGCGTAAGCAAAAAGCATATAAACAAGCATCTCGAGGGTCCCTTTTCCCAGTGACAAAGTGAAGAAAGCAGATATAAGTGCAAACTCCCTCCTAGTAATGGATGACAGGTATTGATGCACGGGTTGTTTTGTTATTGGTTGGATTAGAGTCTGGATGTCTAAGGATACTATTCAAAAAGTAAGGATTTGGAAATGGAGTTTGGGGTTTATTTATGTTGATTAGTGTCAAGTAATCCAAATTACAATGGAAAGTGATAGATGACCCAAAATTAGGATCCTGTGTTTATGTCCATCAAAGAAACCTTCTAGGTGTTTAATAAGAAAACCGACCTTAGAAAAAAAAAAAACTATTAAAAATGTTTGTTTCTGCCAGAGGGAAGTATGGAAGCCTGTTTTCAGAGTAAAAAAATAAATAAAACAGGCAATTGTGAGAGTTTAAAAAATAAGTCCCAGTTGTGAGATATAAAGCCATAATTACGAGAAATAAAGTTAAAATTGGAAGACATGTTGTAACTAAAATAAAGTCACAATAGGGAGGTATAAAATCGCAAATGGATGATATAAAATAGCAATCAAGATAAATAAAGTGGCACTAGCGAGTTGCGAAGACACATCCAGGAGATACAATGACGCAAAAAAGAAATAGACGCAATTAAGGGAAAGTTAGTTGTTATTGAAAGGTATAAAGTCAGAATTGAGAGATATAAACTCACGATTGCTAGAAATAAACTTGCAACTGCAACTATTTCACACAATGCGAGTTTTATAGGGAGAAAAAGTGTCACAGTTACGAGAAATAAAGTCAGAATTAGAAGATATAAAGGCACAAGCAGTTGTTTGAAAAGCTGTGCGTCTATGATAAGTTGCAGTTGGAAGATATAATGCTGTAAATGCAAGAAATAAACTGAAATTCAATCTTTTTTCAATCTGACAGGCTTCCACAGGAAAGCAGATCTCTAAAGTATAGCAAACTAATATCTACAGTAGTGTTTCTGGTTCATTGTTGTGATTGTCAAAGCTTGATATCCCACAGTCTGTCAAAGCAAGGCTAGTCTCTGTCTATCTCTCTCTCTTTCCCCATTGTGAGCTTTTCAATTACTGTTCTGTTTCAATTACACACCATGTGTAGAATAGCACAGTCTTAATAGCTGCCTTGTTAATTGATTTGAACAGTGGATGGAACGGACCACAGGTCTATCGGGAAGCTCCTGCGGCAGAGGAGCCCTGATGACTGGCAGGTGGAAAACAGAGCGAGAGAGAGTTTGAGGTTGAAGGCTATATCTCTGAGCTCTGGCCTTTTGGTAAACTGAAATTCAATCTTTTTTCAATCTGACAGGCTTCCATAGGAAAGCAGATCTCTAAAGTATAGCAAACTAATATCTACAGTAGTGTTTCTGGTTCATTGTTGTGATTGTCAAAGCTTGATATCCCACAGTCTGTCAAAGCAAGGCTAGTCTCTGTCTATCTCTCTCTCTTTCCCCATTGTGAGCTTTTCAATTACTGTTTCTGTTTCAAAGAATAGCACAGTCTTAATAGCTGCCTTGTTAATTGATTTGAACAGTGGATGGAACGGACCACAGGTCTATCGGGAAGCTCCTGCGGCAGAGGAGCCCTGATGACTGGCAGGTGGAAAACAGAGCGAGAGAGAGTTTGAGGTTGAAGGCTATATCTCTGAGCTCTGGCCTTTTGGTGCCGGCTGATTAGCGGTTTCATAGCTGAGGGTATTAAAGGCCTATTTGAGGTCAGGAACGGGTCAGTGACAGGCGGTGTTTGATTTTACCCTTCAATCTGTTTTGCTGTTATCATATCCAACCATACCTGGAAAGAGAAAGTTAAGGAAAAGTCTGTGATCATTTGCTCAAACCTCATGTTGTTCCAAACCTGTTTGGCTTTTATTATCCATGGAACATGAGAGTGATTTTACAAAATCTTCAAGCTGTTATTTTCCATACAGTGAAAAGGACCAAGCTCCAAAAAAGGACAAGAAGTACCATACCAAAAGTAACTGCTACTTGTGTATTCCAAGTATCCTGAAATACTGTATGTTAGCTTTGTGAGGAACAGATCAAAATTTTAAGTTGTTGCTCACTTAAAATCATGAAATCCACCGTAAATCAAATCTCATTCGCATTTCCGCAAAATCAAACTTCGTTCGTGATCGCTCTCGAGACATGTGAGAACTAGTGGTGTCCATTGATGTCAAACCTTACATGTCTTGACCAGGTCTTGTCTAAGTGTAAATATTTTTAATTTATCTCTGTTCCTCGCACAAAATACTTTCGAGTCATATGGACTTGTTTCATTGTACTTATTTTGGAAGTTTAAATGTACAGAATTTGTCAAGGCATCTTAAAACATAGCTGTTGTGTCACTAAAAGAATTACGAGAAATGTCCATCTGTGAACATGTACAAACAATTATAAAAATGAGTGCAGATATAACGCAACAATGCAACGTATTCTGTAAATGTCCTTTTTCGCGCAAAACATACTCTACGAATGTAGATACTTCTAGCTATGCAAACTTGTTTTTGTGTGTTTCTGCGTTACAAAATGTGTCAGATCAAAATTTGTAAGTGAACACGTTGCATTGTCAGCATTGTTGCAAGAAACCAATATAAGCATAAATATCTTTAATTATCCTTTTTGCCCTTTCAGATTAAGTACTAGAAGCGCAACAATTTAACGATAATATTACTATGTACTAACTTTGTGGTACCTTTTGGTGATTTTTTTATGTTAAGCTGTATCTTTGACAATATATTTTAAAACATAGCAATCACGTCACGACACACTAAAAGAACAGCAAGAAATGATACAGCGGACAAATAATATAAAATGCAACAACGCTTATTCTGTGAACGTCCCTTTTTATGCAAACATACTTTAAGCAAGTACGCAAATGTAGTTGCTTATAGCTATGCCAGCTTGATTTCACGTGTTTCTACATTGCAAAATGTTTTAGAACACAATTCGTAACTCAACGCAAGTGCACGTCATTTTTTCGACATTGTGGCAAAAAGTCAATATTAACATAAACAATCCTGTTATGTCAGTTTTCTCTTTCAGGTGGAGTACGGTGCATTAGTTCGACAAGAACCTGCATGTTAGTTTAATTAATTATGTTTATAGCTTGCTACCTGAATCTGATTAGCTAATACATGTAACGAATCAACTCATGGGAAATATGAATAATTAACCATAACTAGTTATAATTAATTATTCATATTTTAGATCCGCTGTAGATATTTACTTGACCTCTCAGGGTCAACTGTCTGTCAATTCTAAGAACGTTAATTTCCTGGTTAAGGGAAATAACTTCTTACTGT
>NW_015505338.1:1039350-1088632 GCF_001515645.1 Sinocyclocheilus grahami | reverse complement strand
TAGGTGTAAACATACAATATACACTCTTGTTTCGATCATAAGAAGGCGAATTCATAGATACTAGACATGGTAGAGTTACTTATTGTGAAAGGATGACAGGAATGGGTTCCCTCACAAGCATACTAAAATAGTCAAAAAATATAAAAGACAAAATACACGATGACAATAATATACCCAATGACCTGAAGGATCATGTGTGTTCATTCAAAGAAAGGTTTTCCTATTAATTAATTAGCAAAGAAAAGTCCTTCCCTTGTGGATTTTCCTTATGGGCAAGGAAGCGATTTTCTTCACCTAAATTCCAGGAGGTCGTAAACGTATCGGGTGTTGGCATTGCTATGGACCAGGGGCCTGTTCAACTTCCTGGGGTGTTACAGAGTATTTGTTAAATCTAGCTAACAAAATATATATTGTGTGTTTGAGTGGTCCAGACGCTACAAATTCCCCCCTTTCGAACGTTGTTGTCCATAGAATAGACAACAATGAGCGACGTCAAAGGTGCAGAACAATCTAACACACACCTGTCACTCACGGCTGGGAGGCAGTGGTGGCTCTCTGGCTGTTGGTGCCTCCCGTAGTGGTTGTGGTGCCGTGGTGGAGGCTGTCAGGTGGTGCGCTGTGGTGATGTAGGCTGTAGCAAGGTGTGGGTCCTCGAGCTTATGCAGCAGGTGTCGAGGCTGTGTCACCTGTCATCCTGAAGTGAGTTAGTCCCATCGCTTGAAGAACCTTTTGAAGCACCTTTATTTTTAAGAGTGTAGAGTATGGAGGTTATGTTCAAGCATTTTATTCTGGACTAGTCATACGATTTCTGGAAAAAATGTAAATTGCAACAGAATTTAAAGTTTTGGATAAACTAAATAATTTTTATTTTATTCAGATTTTTAAAAATTGGAAAATACCATTATTGTTTTAGCATCATTGATACAATATTAAATGTAATATTTTGATTCAGATTTTGTTTCGGTTTCGGTTTAATTGAGGTTTAATAATTTTGTATGTTTATATCATTTTTATTAATTTTTTATGTCTGTATAGTTTTTATTCATTTTAATTGATTAGATTCAGTTTATTAATTTTTGTTGTTTTAATAGTTCAAGTTAAACTAAATATGAGAAATGTTGCCTTGACAAATAGTTGACATAAGTTTATTTTTTAGAATTTATTTTATTTTAATTAACGATTATTTTATTTAAAGTAGCAAAAAGGTTTTTTTAAGTCTCAATATGTAGTTTAAATATTTAGGCTATAACAATTCGCTGAAAGAATATAATTGAATTTTGCAATTATTTTGACAGCAATTATTTTGGAACAGTAATTCAGTAAATCATTTTGGAAACTTTTTATTTCATTTTTGTGTCTTTAGAAAATTCACACTTAATATTTTTCTCACACCATATAAACAGATTTGTATATGTACAAAAGATAAATAAAGCTGCCTTTATACTATAAAGTATATCTTTATCTTTATATATATTAGAATGGTGATCATTCGCAAGTGAATCAAAATATTTTGTGGCGTTTAACATCAATTGGTTTAAAAACCTAGAATAAGGACTTTCATAAAGACCAGATTATGCCTTTACAATGTGATTGTCTGTTTTGATGAACATATTTCAAGTTACATGTCCTTAGAGGGCGTTCACACTTACAGTAATATGTCATGCCGAAGCATTCAGAAGTCATTCAATTTTAATGAGAGTTTTTAGCATGGGCAAAAGAGACTACTGGTGATGTTGAGCCCAAACATTTCTACCAGGTGCCCTTTTTAGTTTGATAAGGTGATTTTTGAAGTTGGACATTACAAGTCTTGTATTTGATGTTGTGAAATTATAAAGTACTTTTTGGTAAGACAATGTAATCATGTTATAATTAAAAAGAAATCATTTTATAATTGCATGAGTTGTCTACTTTATAAAATCATGGTAACAGGGTTGACATGTTTTTCAATCCCCTGCTGACATTTGCTTTTCTTTGACAGATTTGAAAGCATAAAGATATAATGTATTGTTTTCATGTATTCTTTTTTTAATTCATGGAGTAGTTAAAAAATATGGTAACAGGGCTGACACATTATCAAACATAACAAAACATAAGATAACACGAGGCATTTGCTTTCCGTTAAAACATAAAGATATAATTTATTATTTAATTTACTTTGTTCATTTAGTGAATACTTTAAAATATAGTAACAGGGTTGAAGCATAAACAAACATAACAAAATAATGTGAGACTTGCTTTTCCTTGAAGAGGAATTCTAATCGTAATTCTTTATTACGATTTATGCTGTTCATTTATAGAATACTTTAAAATATGGCAACAGAGTTGAAGCATAATCAAACATAACAAAACATAAGACAAATTAAGACATTTGCTTTTCCTTGAGAACACGAAAGCATTAAGGCATAATTAATTTTATTTATATTGTTCATTTATGGAATATTTAAGAATATGATAACAGGGTAGAAGCATAAATAAACACAACAAATCATAAGATAATGTGAAACATTTGCTTTTCCCTAAAGATTTGAACATTTAAAGATGTTCTTTATTATGATTTAATTATGCTGTTTATTTATAGAATACTTTAAAATATGGCAACAGAGTTGAAGCATAATCAAACATAACAAAACATAAGACAAAATTAAGATATTTGTTTTTACTTGAGAACATGAAAGCATTAAGACATAATTTATTTTATGGAATATTTAAGAATATGATAACAGTGTTGAAGCATAATCAAATATTTAGATCAAAGATCTGAAACCATATATAGTTTATTCTGTTTTATTTATTTTGTTTATTTATGGAATACTTAAAAATATGGCTGAAACAGGGTTGAAGCATTATCTGGGGACACATTTAAGACTTCTTATTATATTATATTATATATTTTATTATATTTATTATATTATATCATATTATACTATATTATTAAAATTCTAGTTTTTAATTGCATTTATTTTTCAAGCTAAATGGGTAGTAATTTAGTAAAACTGTAAAAGTTGCCATTAGCTATATTGCTAAAGTAAATTCTTACACCCATGAATGACACAAATTGCACCGTTTTCATAGAAGGACCCCCATGGTTTCCTCTTGGCCTGATTACTTCTCACTTCCTAATAGACCTGAGAGATTTTTACCTTTAATACGAAAGGTGTGCCAAGCAACCGTCCGTGAACGAGGGAGCAAAAACCTGCAGGAGTCCAATTAACAAACGAGGGTACAACCGTCGGGAACGCGCAGACAGTCTGGCCTTTTCAATGAACCCGTTTAGTTTTCCGAGCTTCCATTCAACAGTCCGCAGGTCTTGTGCTTTTACATGTAATTCAAACTAGCCTTTTGCCTTTCTCCACCCCTCCTCCTGAAGCAGAAAGTCGCTGAGTGGAAATGTCAGATAATTGATTTATGGTCATCATGTTTTTTTGCTAAACACAATTTTGTCTCCCAGGATGAAGGAGGAGAGTCTGAAAAAAAGAGACTGGGGGGAAATAAAATAAAGCCTTTTTTCTCCTCACTCGAAGCCCCATGGGCGTCAGTGAGCAAAATCTCCATTTGAGCTTCGCTTGAGTTATGGAAGTCTTTTGTGCTGATCAGGATGTTTTTTTGTTGTGTTTTGGGTGGTGGGGAGGAGGGAAGTACAATGTTAATCAGCCCCAAAGCTGGATTTGCAAGAATTTCTAAACCAGGCTGCAAATTCAATATGCTGGCAGGTTGTGTAAATTACTACGAGGAGCAGGATTTATTAGTTATTTATTTATTCATGATGTCCTCTTAAAATGGCTGAGAGGATAAAAGTAAGTCTGGTGCATGCTTCGTGTTTAAACTTCCATTGCGAGGCCCAGGCTGCGTGTGATATTTATGTCCTTGAGATGCTTTTGGAATATCGCTGCCGGTATCTGGGAAGTTTGGCCTCCTCATCACATTTTAAGTGAGTCCATGAGTACAGTGCTTACATAATCAAGAAGTTCGAAAATAACAACTTTAAGGGGCCGTTCACACAGGACGTTGTCTTGCATTTGATTTGAAATCAGCAAGATGCAACAGCATGAGGCTAACCACAGGGGTCTTGGTGTGTTTCTAAAAGTTAATCTATATTTAACCTGACAAGATGTCTTAAATATGCTGCAAGATGCAGTAAAAACAGCTAAAACTTGGCACAAATGATTACAAAATTAAAACATATTAAAACACTAAAACATGAATTAGTTGTATTTGATTTCGTTTTTATTCATATATTTGTTTTATTTCTTATATATGTTCTAATAATATATAATATAATAATAACAAATTCATTATTATTATTATTGTTGTTATTAATGTTGTTGTTCTATTTGCATATATGTCTTTTATTTAAATGCAGATTATATATAATTTAATAAATCATTCAATTTAATTAAAATGTGTATATTTTCATGATATAGCAATAAGTTATATTATATTATATTATATCATATTATATTATATTGAGACAAACTATGAGAAAAATAGTTGAGACAAATAATTAAATATATTTAAATAATTGAATAAATCATTCAATTTAATTAATGCACATATTTATATGATATAGCAATAAGTTTTTGGGGGAAAAAAGAAAGCAACAAAACGCTTGTCATGAATCCGGTCCATGAACCTCCTTCTGCTAGCCATCAGAGGTCACCCTTTCCGATTTCATTGACTCTCGCACTACACACTGTTGCACATCACCCCGGACTACATATCCCATCATTCATTGCACTGATTGCACTCAGCACGGATTGCACACAGCTGGTAACACTGATTGCACCCAGCTGTTTCATATCACTCCCTCACTATTTAACACTCACTCTGATCCCTTCCCTCTGCCGAGTATTGTTTAGCGCTTATCCTTAGATAGCTACACTACAGAGCCCTCATTAGTTTCCCTGCCTTGGCCTTGGCTGTTTTCTCCGGTTTTGATCTTCGCCTGTTTTCCTGGATTTCTCCCTTTCGCCTTGCCCCTTTGACTCTGTCTGCCAATCGTCCACCCACGCTAGCCCTAGGATTATTCTTGTGTTTTGCCCGCCATATACCTGTCTGCCTTTATCTGACCCATGCCTGCTTCATGACCACGTCTCTGTCTTTTCCAAAATAAAGCTTGCATATGGATCCGCACCCGCGTATTGTTTAGCAAATTAAACAAAGACAAATTGTTATAACTGACATATATTTCTTGTATTTAATTCAATGTAAATTCAAATATAATTTATATAAAAATAGAGTTCCTAGATAACAGTATAACAGTGCATACAAATATATAACAGTGCATATGTTCTTTGTAGTGTGCTTTGTTGCCTAAAATAGCACACATAGTAATCTCTACACATTGCATACTGCAGGAATAAGAGTAGTATGGTATTGTGAACACATCAAGATGCATAATGGGATAACTGCAGTTTGGATTGTGTGTAGATGTCTGCTGTTGGGTGCTTTGGGAAGCTGAACTCACACCAATTGGATGTGACAGAACATGGCTGCGAACGACTGCAGCCCAGGCCAGAGGAATAAACTAGCCTGGCAGCATCTGAAGATCCTCCTGTCACAGCAGAAGAAGAGTGGCCTGTTGCCCGCCGCCTAGCAGGGTAAAGCCATGGGCAGCTGCTGCTCAACACGCCATTTCAGCTGCTCCAGTGAGCCATATGTGCCATACAACCACAGGCCTTCATACACCAAAACAGTGGACTCACACAAGCATGTACACATATCATTGTGAAGACATGCAAAAAATGCATGTTTTTTTTTCTCCCTACATGTGCCCTATCAATCATTCACAACCTCCCCACAATGAACAACATGGGTCCAGAGTGACAGGTTGAAAAAGGACAATCTGCTCAATCCCCAGTTGTCTTAATCTTCTTTTCTTTCAATCTCTTTTCCCTCCATGCCACTTTGGTTGCCGTGGGTTGCCTGTGGGGTCTCTCTTTCTGAGTAGAAATTCACTCAGCCTGTGAACATACTAGAGGAACAGTGACTGGTCACCATGGATATTCAAAGAGTTGCACTTCTGACCGTGCGTTTGCTGAGAGCTCCCCCACAACAAGATGCACCCTTAGGTTTTCTTCCCCCAGGAAGCCTTCTTTTCATTTTTGGGCTTTTGCCACCATTGATAACAGGATGGAGGAGAGGTGACAAAACAATAGGGATCAGGACCTGACACAAACAAAAGTTACCCATCAGGCACTCAATGTCATAAGACATTGATATTTGGTTGCGACGCCGGGTGACTGAATGTCAATTCATGTCTAATGTCAATATTAATTTGATGACCAGTACCGACGTCAGCTGACGTTGATATTTGTTGTTTTCAGGTTGTGTAACAAAAATCCAACGCTAAGTCAACGTCAAATTGGTGTCAAATACTGATGTCAATCCGATTTTCATTCTCAAATGATGCAACGTCAACCTGACATTATATTGAAGTTCTGTGCCTGCTGGGAAGGTTCAGACATTTCTTTTCGGATTACGTCACCAATCTTTCGTACTTATCAATCTCTTCTCTTTATCTGGAGTGTAAAATCTAGTCTACTTTAATTTTTAGTCATACAGATTTTTTTAAACCATATCTACTTTGTTTGATGAGCTTGCACATTTTTTGCGCTACGTAGTTTGTCCACAAGGTAGCAACACTGCTTTTGTTTTACAGTAATAAAATAAATGATTGAAGACGGAACAACAAAAAACTACTAGAGACACAAGAACTATATATGATAGTGTTGTTGTGTGAGGGGGTTAAAAGATATCCGCAGATTTAAATAAATAAAAGCGCCATTTGTACAATTTTTTTTCACGTATTACTTCTAGTGAGAAATAGTGCATAAACTGAACGATTCTTTCTAGTGCATGTGTCGAGAACCTGTGTTTAACACCACATGCTATCAAAGGGAGTTTGTGTAGTGTAGTGTAGCTTGTAGTACACATATGCTAAGGGTTCACATTAAAACTATGGTATGGTTTGGACTTCAGGCAATAGCGTCGCTAAAAGTGGGAAAACTATTCGCTTATTTATCATTTTCAGTAGCGGTAGCATAGCCACTTTTAAACATTTAGTAGCGAAGCTGTTTTACTGATTTAGCAGGGTAGCACTGTGAAATATTTAAAGCTTTATATTTTTAACCGAAAGTATGTAGCTAGCTATTTTTTTTCAGTGTAGCTTGTAGTTAATTACTTTCCCTGAATGGCAGCTTTTAGCTAAGCTAATTTGTCTATAGAGTACTTCTAGTACAGTTTAGCACCCACTAAAGAATTACACTGCTATTTGGCATTGATACATTTGTACTGAAAAAAGTAAATTTTTGAAACTCGAAATACATCTGAACATAGATGATTCTTTCAAGTTTGGATGTGTTGAGCATCTATGTTCACATATGCTATCAGATAGAGTATTCTTTGAGAGGTTATGCATTCAGCTGAGAGTGACGCTAAGAGTTCAAGCCAAAAACTTAGGTATACTTTGGACTTAAGGAATAAAGAATAACAGAAGTGCATTGAACTGTAAAACTGTTTGCGCTAAAACCAGTGTGCTTATAGGTTAAAATAATATGAAAAGCAACACCAGTTCGAAATATCACAAATATCATATGTTTTTGTACAGCTATAATACCTGGAAGTGAATGACACCAGAAGCCTCACACATTCAAATTACATTCACATCACAAAAGGCCGTGTTAAAGATAAAGTGGATTGGTCAAATTGGTCAAGGTGGTAAGGGCTGGTAGCGATCAAAAACTGGAACGCTGACCTTGTTTTTCCAGCAGGGATTGTATTTGAAATACAACCACCTTATAATCAGCAATCACAACTCGAATGTTCCTGTAAGGACTGTTTATGTGTGCGTATTGTTCTCCTCAAAGCAATCATGTCAAGTACCAAACGTTTTATTCGGGGCCTTGCAGGCATTTTTCAAACAAGCTGTCAATGTTGTCTTTCCACCAGACTGAAGCAGCTCACACAGAGGATGGCTGCAAATCGCCAAACAGACCGAGTCTGTGGACTGGCACTCTTGTTTGCAGATGTTTGCTTGACTTACTCAAGAACCACGGGTCTTTTAAGGTTACTGGAGCGACATTGTATTTGCTTTACTCCTGCCGTGCGGCTCTCCTCAGGGACTGCTAATAAGCAGAGAAAGCATTTCTACCTCAGCTAGAAAACTTTTTAATTTTCATCATAGCCCCCAGCTCCGAGCGCATGTCACATTTAGCTTGTTTGTGGGTTTTTTAACGTCTACATCTCTCTCTGTTCCAGTCGTAAACCGTCTTTCGGCGGTGATCCGGATGTCAAGTCATTATGAAGTAGTGGTTTCTCTATCCTGAAGATGATGTAGACACAAACGCAAGGAAGATGAAGGGCCGAGTGGCTGTGCTCCATTTCTCTTCATCGGAGGACATCTCAATGACGTACGACTAGGGAAAGAGGGATATGGAGGGAGGGGAGAGAGATTGAGGTGAGCTTTGAGATGAGGAGTGACAAGGCAGATGACAGGTGAGCAGTGGAGAACAAAACATTAAATTTTTCAATGCCAGTGTGTCCTTATATTTCCGCAGGGCTGGTTGTATCGCCGCGCAGAGCTGTATTTCTTTGCTACGTCACATACGTAAACAATACCTTCCCCGAAGATTGCTCATAATACGGAGCCGAAACTGCGAAAAGCCATGATTCAATGAATTATTAATTAAGCAATTATTGTTTGCTAATGAGGGAATTTAGCAACTAATTGGATGTTTTTCCCTCTATTCTTTGTACCAAATAACTGCAAGGTTAGCAATTATTTCTGCATTGTGTCAGCCATCACGAAAACCATGGAAAACACAACAGACCGGTCAGGACTCATTACCACCTGGTCTGGGAACGTCACCAAAATGGCAGTAGTTAACCATTTTTCATATAATTTTGTGATGAAGCACTACCATCCATCATTGTGAAGTCAACCACATTAATTAACCTTTCCGGATAGCTACGCACGCACACAAACTCTATGCGTCATGAAAAGTATCAAGGCTTTTTGTCTAGAAGGTGAACACTAAGGAGATTTAGTTCTGAGGGCTTATGGGCTGCTCACATGTCACTCTAGAACAGGGGTGTCAAACTCAATTCCTGGAGGGCCGGAGCCCTGCTGAGTTTTGTTCCAACCCTTTTTCAACACCCATACCATGTAGTTTTCAAATAAGCCTGAAGGACTTGATTAGTTGGATCAGGTGTGTTTAATTAGGGTTGAATCTAAACTCTGCAGGGCTCCGGCCCTCCAGGAACTGAATTTGACACCCCTGTTTTGATGACCTCTGTTTTGATTGGCTGAAAATTGCTTAGTGGTTGCTAGGGCGTTCCGAGTGGTTAAGTGGTGTTTAGAGTATTTTCCAGTTTCGAGTTGATATGGCATTACTAAGTCATTGATAAGGTTTTGAGTGGTTGCTAGGGTGTTGCTAATGAGTTTGGCTGGTTGTAAATGCATTTCTATGTGGCCAATAAGGTTTTCTGAGTAGTTTCTTGTGTTTTTTTTTTGATAATTAGGCATTTTTGCTTAGTGGTTGGTATGGATTTCCAGGTGATTACAGTAGTTGCTGGGGTATTACCTTTAAAATATTAAAGGTGCAGTATGTAATATTGACAGCTAGCAGATGAAATAGGACACTCGACACTCACACGGGTTGCCAGATTGAAGACACACAACAGAAACAAGCGCATTCTGCATTTTAATATGCCTCTCGTCATAGAGCTTTTTAGATGGATGCTGAGATTTTTCTTAGATTGGGTAGAGTCTGCGATCGCCGATTCAGTTCATTTGCTGGCTTCCATGGTTCTAATATGCTGCGTTTTCCATTAACTAGCAGCCCTGCGTGTTGAAATACTATTGGGTAAATTGGCAGTGGGCGGAGTCACACAGACCAAATCAAAAACAGATATTCCGACACGGAACCCACATTTCGAAGTAGATTAACTGGCTGTAGTAGTTTTTTTTTGGAGAAACAAGTATGAACTTAGTATGTTTCCTATATATCTGCGAACAAATTATGATATTTGTATGCTTTTGTACAGTCAAAAATTACATACAGCACCTTTAAAGTACATACTTTTCTAAGTGAAATGACCCCTTTAAGGTCATCTGTTAAATAGATACTAAACCAAATGTGGTTTAAAGCAAGAATAGGTAAGAGGTCACAGCCTTTTGTTGTTTTTAGGACAGGTGGGTCCTCTCCAACCCAGCAGGAGTCCTGCAAACTGCCGTACACGGCGTGAGAGATGTAGCCTTTTATTAAATCTGACAGAATTTATTGCCAAGTCGAGAAGAGTGTGTGTTAACTGCATGGAAAAAGAGGAGGGTGGTGAGAAACAAATAGAAAGAGAGAGCGAGAGAAAGAATGAGAGAATCATCTCCTTCTGACAACACAGCTGGATTGGCTTTGTTCATCCGAAAATGGAGCAACGAAAAACTGGAGCTGTCTGCCTGCTGCTGACACGAAAGTGAAAACAGAGGCTGTGATTCCACCCGAACAGGAAGGACAAAAAAGATGCCATAAAATGAATGGGGAAAGCGGAAAATAAGAGCGCAAACGAGTAAAAGCCCTTGATGAATCATTTATGTTTTGTTGGATGGTCTCTTTACTCTCCCTATGACATGGAGGGGGACGGTTATGGATGATTAGCGTTTTATTTTCTGACTTTGTACCGCCCCGGGAAGCAGCACAGAGCTGATTGTGAGGTGACGTGCGGTTCATGCGAGGGCAGGTAGGAACGCAGCTGTGCTATTCAGAGGCCTAAACTGACAGCTGAGGAAAGCAAAGGAAACCAAGGGGGGATTTCCACACACAATACAGAATTTGCCCTTTTAGACGTATCCAGGACTTGATTTTCCTTTCATATCATGTTCGCTCTTATCACAGCAAACTCAAAACAGATCTCGGGTTCACAAGGGTGCCAAACCCAAGTAAGCCGGCCAACCAGGAAATAATTTTCGATGCCGGTCCAAACAGCAGCCAGTAAAGATTCTGCCTTATGGTGCGTTCATATCGACAACGATTAAAATCTACATAGGCTCCAAACATATACCTGTACATACAATTCACTGCAGTTTCCAGACAAAATGAACATTAACGGCAGTGAAGCACCAAAAACTTTTAGTCATTTTCACACAACAGTGTTAATTTTGACAGGCATTTTTGATTTAGTCTTAGTCTTTATCTTGAGATGAAAATGCTTAATAGTCTTAGGGTGCTTTCACACTAGCACTTTTGGTGCGCACCCGGGTTCGATTGACGTCAGAGTTCGGTACGTTTGGATGATATGACGCTTGTCTTCCGAACTCGGGTGCGCACCCGCGAACCGTATCCGAGTCCACTTAAAAAGGTTGGTCTGGGGTACAGTTCAAGTGAACTCCGGTATGGTTCGCTGCTGATGTGAACACAATCGTACCAAATCACGGAAGTGAACCGCTATTAATGACGTATCATTTGATAAAAATGTGTGTGTTTCACTCACTTTCTTGACGAGCGTGACTGACGCGCTGCAAGCAGAGAGCTGTATATCTCATTTCTGTTCACCTTCAGAGTACTTTAGAGCATTTGTAGTACATTCATAAGGCAGACGTAAGTGCCGATATGTACTGAAGTTTTGGAAACAAAACCAACGGTTCAAAAATATAAATATAAAATTGAAGAGAGCCTTGCTACGCATTTTGCCGTCTTCTCCTGTGCCATCGTTACTAAGCAACGGGGTAAACAGCTGCTGGCTTGATGATGCAAACGAACCGCGGTTCGAACCCAAATAATATAATGTGAACACAGTCCAGCAGGGGAGGGGGGTTCGAACTCGGGTTCGGACCAAGCAATCGAACCAAGTGTGAAAGCACCCTAGTCTTAAAAATAATTTTAGTCATTTGAGTCTTTCATAGTTTTAGTCGAAGAAAAGTCATTGCATTTTTGTCAACTTTCAGTCATTACTTTTAGTCAAACTGCATTTACCAAAATTTTTTTATTTTTTTTATTTATGTCTTCAAACAAATATAGTCATTAATTCTTCTATATTTAGACCAAATCAATTAAGCTTATGATAAATGTAAATGAAGGATTGAATTTGGAAAAACTTGAATAAATTATGACCATTTTAATTTTTGGGTGAACTATCCCTTTAACAGTAGTGAAAAGGGAGAAACTTATACAAATTATAGTTCTTCATATATAATTTATAATTTTTGAAAAATAAGCAGAATAAGACAATAAAACAAATACGAAAGAGATACAAATTAAACTCGTTTTTTTCAGATACAGTAGGTTTACTTGACACATTTATTTAACATCTTTTGTTGGTTAACATTAATGACACGGATAGGTACTTAATTAGGAATGTTGTCCCTTTAAGATGGAAGGCATGCATGTAATACTGACACACATTCAGTTAATCGTCAACAAATTGTGACTCCCGGGAAATACGGGACGTCTGGTCACCTTATCCCTACCCCTTCGGGTGCTGAGGCCATTGTTTCAGATCGCTAGTTCACACTCACTGGACATTTTGTTTCTGAACTGAGACGATGCATACAACAATCAGTGTAAAAAAAAAAACGATTCACATTCATCTGTTTTGGACAAAACCAAACATGCTTTTAGCGCCACTAACTGGACATTTCGCTTCAAAAGTGTCTCAAAACGAACAAGACTGAACAGACATCGCCACAGGCACGTTTTTCCCAATGAGCCTGAGTTGATTAAATTGCTTGAGGCCAGGAAGTCACTGATTCTTTGACATCAAAAGCTGCAGACAGGGAAAAAGTCCATTTTACACTTTCAAGAGCTTTCCAAAAGAAATATGGCACTGGCAATATGTCTACGGCAATATAATGGAATATTTGCCATTTAAATGGCAGAAAAGTCCACATATTCCATTTGGGCCTGGTTGGATATCTCATTATGTCCAAAATATAAAGCAGCATAGCCTGCGTGACTAGATATGCAAACTCCCCTTATCCGATTGCAATCTAATGACAGGGACGCACATTTTGAAGGACAAGACAGTAACCTATAGGATGTATTTTGAATGTCTGGTAGTCCTCAAATAACATTATAGTCCCGCCTCGTCTTGTTAACAAAGACGCGGCATAAATTTCGTCATAGTTTTTATCATCAGATATTAGTTTTAGCTCCTCAACGTCTTGTCTTAGTCACAGCAAAAATGTTCGTTAACTAATATTTTCCGTCGTCATCTTCGTTGACGAAATTAACACTGTCACACAAATTAAGATTGCACAGGCAAATTATCAATTAATAAAGACTTTTCATTATACAACACTATGTTATATGACTTCAAAACTCTTTTAACACAGTGAATGATTTGTAAAATAACACATTTTGGTATTTGCATCACATAACCAGCTCCATAAGTATATGGCTTTTGTAATGTAGTAAACTCGCTCGGTAGCACACCCGGTACAGTGTCGCATTTGCAATTTGGAGCACTTGGGTACACTCTTAAAAATAAAGGTGCTTCACGATGCCATAGAAGAACCTTTTTGTCTAAATGGTTCCATAAAGAACCTTTAACATCTGAAGAACCTTTCTGTTTCACAAAAGGTTATTTGTGGCGAAAGAAGGTTCTTCAGATTACAAAAAGGTAAGAAAGAGATGGTTCTTTAAAGAACCTTTGACTGAATGGTTCTTTAAAGAACCAAAATGGTTCTTCTATGGCATCGCTTGAAGAACCTTTTGAAGCACCTTTATTTCTAAGAGTGTACGAGTCCCATGAAACACGAGCCACGATAAAAGAGCTCAAATGCATTTTTATCTCACATTTGCTTTTGTTAACACTATTGGTTTGACTTAAGGTCTGGTTTAGTGTTTGTGGTGCATTATTTTCAAACGGGATAGAGCATTAAGCTTTTAGCGCCACTAACTGGACATTTCGCTTCAAAAGTGTCTCAAAACGAACAAGACTGAACAGACATCGCCACAGGCACGTTTTTCCCAATGAGCCTGAGTTGATTAAATTGCTTGAGGCCAGGAAGTCACTGATTCTTTGACATCAAAAGCTGCAGACAGGGAAAAAGTCCATTTTACACTTTCAAGAGCTTTCCAAAAGAAATATGGCACTGGCAATATGTCTACGGCAATATAATGGAATATTTGCCATTTAAATGGCAGAAAAGTCCACATATTCCATTTGGGCCTGGTTGGATATCTCATTATGTCCAAAATATAAAGCAGCATAGCCTGCATGAATAAGGCCCACCCATAATGTTGTGCTGCAAACGTATCCAAGATGGCTGATGGAGTCAAAGTATACTTCATCAAAATGTAAAGTGTATACTTTAAAATAGTTAAATGCTATTCAAATAGAATCTAGTTGTTAGCTTAACAACTTGCTAATGCCAGACATTGCCTGCTGCCCATGTAGAGTATTTCAGAGCTGTCTTGTAAAGAGTTTCTATTTCGGTTAGGCTCAAATCACTTTGCGTGAACGGACAGAACGCATTCATGCATTCTTATTGGCCGATGACACCATTTCAGAGGAAATGCTAGAACACAAAATGAACGTAATAACCCAGACAAAGTGTGTGGAACCAGACCCAGCTGACCATCTGAGGATCTGGGTCATGCCTGTGAAAGTCCACAGCTGCTCCCCTGGAGAATCCTATGGATGGGGATGTGCTGTGTTGTGTAAAATTCCAGCTTGCTGTGGAGAAACAGATCCTGTTTACCAACACTGTGAGTATTCAGTGATTCCTTAAAGCCCTTAATAAATAGTTTTATACATATACATATATATATATATATATATATATAAAGTTGATTAAAAATATGTCATTTTGATTTGAAATCTGCACACTTTTCCCTCGCTTTATGGACCTGATATTGTGTAGAATTGTTTTTGCTGGTGTAAATATTATGCTAAATAAAAAACGGGATAGAGCATTAAGCTTTTAGCGCCACTAACTGGACATTTCGCTTCAAAAGTGTCTCAAAACGAACAAGACTGAACAGACATCGCCACAGGCACGTTTTTCCCAATGAGCCCGAGTTGATTAAATTGCTTGAGGCCAGGAAGTCACTGATTCTTTGACATCAAAAGCAGCAGACAGGGAAAAAGTCCATTTTACACTTTCAAGAGCTTTCCAAAAGAAATCTGGCACTGGCAATATGTCTACGGCAATATAATGGAATATTTGCCATTTAAATGGCAGAAAAGTCCACATATTCCATTTGGGCCTGGTTGGATATCTCATTATGTCCAAAATATAAAGCAGCATAGCCTGCATGAATAAGGCCCACCCATAATGTTGTGCTGCAAACGTATCCAAGATGGCTGATGGAGTCAAAGTATACTTCATCAAAATTTAAAGTGTATACTTTAAAATAGTTAAATGCTGTTCAAATAGAATCTAGTTGTTAGCTTAACAACTTGCTAATGCCAGACATTGCCTGCTGCCCATGTAGAGTATTTCAGAGCTGTCTTGTAAAGAGTTTCTATTTCGGTTAGGCTCAAATCACTTTGCGTGAACGGACAGAACGCATTCATGCATTCTTATTGGCCGATGACACCATTTCAGAGGAAATGCTAGAACACAAAATGAACGTAATAACCCAGACAAAGTGTGTGGAACCAGACCCAGCTGACCATCTGAGGATCTGGGTCATGCCTGTGAAAGTCCACAGCTGCTCCCCTGGAGAATCCTATGGATGGGGATGTGCTGTGTTGTGTAAAATTCCAGCTTGCTGTGGAGAAACAGATCCTGTTTACCAACACTGTGAGTATTCAGTGATTCCTTAAAGCCCTTAATAAATAGTTTTATACATATACATATATATATATATATATATATATAAAGTTGATTAAAAATATGTCATTTTGATTTGAAATCTGCACACTTTTCCCTCGCTTTATGGACCTGATATTGTGTAGAATTGTTTTTGCTGGTGTAAATATTATGCTAAATAAAAAATAAAATAAAAAAATCATTTTTGGCTTACCTATTCCTTTAATAGAGGTAAAAAATAAATAAAATAATAAATAAATCAAATGAATAAATAACTACAAATGTATAAATCAAATGTATAAATGAATGAATAGTTGTTTGTTTACAATAAATGTGCATAATAATCTAAATAAAATCATGTAAATAAATAATAGTAAGATTCTGGTGTAGTTTTTGTTTAATAATTATAAATTATAATCGAACTACACTGATTTATTTATTTTTGCTATTTTTATTTTACATAGTTTTATTTTGTACATTCAATACATAAATAATATTGATATTGACAATAAATCAATAATAAATAATATTTATTTATTTATTTACTGTGATAAAACAATGCAAATAATAAATATAATAAGTGTAGTTTGTTTAATATAAATTATAATCTAACCACACTACCTATTATTATTATTATTATTATTATATAATAATAAGTATAGTTATTAAGAAGTATAGTTCTCATTCCAGCACATCACATGAACATTTCCTGAACAAATCAGGCACAATAATCTCCATTACGATGGCTTTTGTGACGACCCTATTTATAATTTCCCATATATTCTGGTCAGTTTGTTCAGAAGCCAGAAGCAGGAGTGACGTCACCTTCAAGCGGATATGTATTACCTAGAAAGAGAGTCTGGGAGAGAGAAAGGGAAGCGCTCAGTTCAGTTCTCAGGAGCACATTCTTTGTGTGGTTACCATGGAAACGCTCCTTTCCAACTAGAAGAGCTGAAAGTTTAATATGAATACATCAGTAATTTTCTGTCATGCTGGTGGGCTACAAATGCTAAATTACTGGTTGCGTTGTACTGCACTGATTGTGAACATGCATAATAAAATAATGCAAATAATAAAATAAATATAGTCCGTGTTGTTTGTTTGTTTAATATAAATAATAATTTGCCTTAATTTGCAAAAATCACAGAAAATCTAGTTTGTTTGTTTTTAAGATCTACATGAAATCAAATTTGACCCCATTTACTTCCTTAATGCATATTCCTGGCTTGACTGTGTGTGATCTATTGGTGCATGTTATTAAAAAATAAAAAATATATATATAAATCGAGTCCCACTTTGTATAGTTCTTGTTGAATAACCTGTTTTTTGAAAGTAAATTGGGTTGCGAATAGCTTTTCATGTTGACTTCAGAAAGATAGTTTGATAATGATCTAAAATTATAGTGTCGCTTCCCTTTTACACAATCAGCTCCTCTCCACACATCTCTTTTATTTTAAATTTTTGCCATGTGGGATGTCAATTAGTTCCAAGTGTGTGTTTTTCACTTTTAGAATAATTCACATTAATTCCACGCCAATTCACCTCTCCCACAACTTCTGATGCAAAATAATGAGACCGTATCCAGGGATTAAATCAGTTTAATTGTGCGTTAGGCTTCATCCAGGTCCTCCAGTGGAATTGAATGAATAGGCTGTGATTGCAGTGTAGACCTCGGGGTTAAAACATGTTTGAATGGAGGAGTCCTGTTTTCCTTCACCACTCTTCAGGATCACTGCTGCATCACTGCTGACTCTGGCAAAATGTATGTATTTTAGCTGAGACAGTCAAAACGTTCTCATATACAGTACAATGTGCTTTTCCGATTCGTGAATGAATCACTTGATTGCCGCAGGTCTTTCTAATGAATCAGTCTGAAACCAATTAAGAAGGCACTGGTCAGAATTACTATTCTGGGTTTTATAATTGTGCCAGTGCCAATGTGAATATATAGGTAATGAGTTTTGTTACAAATTTTTTATTTTTTATTTATATAATAATAATAATAATAATAATTATTATTATTATTAGTAGTAGTAGTAGTAGTAGTAGTAGTAGTATCTATTTTGTTACTTTTTAATAAATAGTATTATATGGCACAATTATTTTTTACTATTAGTTATTTATTGTTTAATTATTATATACAAAATAAAAAAATAATCTAACTATAGCAGCAATATTGTAATTATTAGAATTATTGCTAATTACTATTAGTTACTTATTACTAATATTTATTGTATTATTATTATTATTATTATTATTGTTGTTGTTGTTGTTGTGTGTGATTTTAAAATAAATCTGGTGTAGTAAATTATGTGTTTGTTGATTTAATAGGATGTACATTCATAATAACGCAACTACAATGGCTACCTTTTAATTATTAGAATTACTGTGTATTTTTTACAATATAATTTATTATCGCTAATTACTTTTACTTATTTAGTACTAATATTTATTGTAAATAAATAAATAATCTAACTACAGCAGCATTAATCTAATTATTAGAATTATTGCCAATTACTATTACCTAATGACTGAATGAACAAATGAATGAATCTGGTGTAGTTTATTACTATTATTAGTTTACAATGATTGATTAGTATGTACACATAAAATAATCTAACTACAGTGGCTATATTTTATTTATTAGCATTATTGCGTATTTATCACTAATATCATTTGTTGTATTATTATGTACATTTAGAATTAATAAAAAAATACACCAGCTTTATTTATTTACTTACATTGTTTTTATTAAGTGCATTCATAACACATAAATAAATAAATAGACAATCTAACTTCATGGCTATATTTGTTTGATTTGAATATTTATTTATATTTTCATCATGAACATTTAAATGTATATAATAAGCAAACAAACGAAACTAAACTTTATTTTTATTTATTACTATTATGTGTGTTGTTTTATTATGTATGATAGATAGAGACAGAATGATAGACAGACAGAATCTCTTCCTGACTGTATCACGCACACTTGCATTCTCTCAAAGACGGTTCACACGTGCTTACAAGTCACTAAAGAAATCCAGGAGCGCACGAGCAGCTCTCAACATCGAGATCAAGACCTCCCTGTGAACTCCACATACAGTCAACTTCTGAACAAACCGTGTCCTGCAGATACAGAAGCGCAACACAACAAACAAGCTGTATTGAGCTCCGACAAGCGCAGAAGAAGAGGGAAACTTCCAGGCTCCGTCTTTCATCTTTCCCGCGCAGAGAGCAAAAAGCAATGAAACAGATTGCTGGAGCTCTCCTTTCCCCAATTAACCCGACTCTCTGGCAACCACCAGTCACTCATTTGCATATAGCTTATATTTGCTCAGTGCATCTTTGATGTCGCTTCACTCTTCAGAGTCACACGAGGTGAAGTCACTGTCTTCAGGACCAAATTGATGTAGCAAGAAGAGAAAAGACAGAGTCCTCTGGCTGTTTTCGACGGCATCCGTTACCTGTCTGAACGTGTTGAGGATTGCAGAGAATGCAGAAAGCTTTCTGACGAGGCTTTGTGTTCTAGCACTTTTGAGAGAGCACGTTTGGCCCCACGATACGCTTTGACTTTTATCTGCGCGCTGAGGTATCTAGACGTGGCTCGGGAAGTCTTTACCTGCCCATTAATCATCCTCTTGGGCTTTGAGGGGAGTTGGCAGGCCTGCTCGTGTTCAGGAGACGCCGCAATTTCAGAAGATCCGGGTCTGTCTGTTCTCAAACCGTCCAGGTCTGGATCGTTCAGGACCCCTGTGAAATGTAAAGTGAGATTGAAGGTGGGATAAACGCTGTGGGAATGCCAAACACAACCACTAGAAAGATGGGTCAATGATAAATTAGAGCGTTTTTATGGTTTAAAACATATGAACCACTTTCTTAGAAAGAGATTTTTTGTATTTAATAGGTATTTATATTTATATTTCCTGCATGTTAGTTAGACCACATTTATTATTATTATTATTTATGTATTTATTTATTTATTTATACTTCACCCACTCATTAAATACATAAATGAATAAATTAATAAATTAATGAATGGATGAATTTTTATTTATTTATTTATTTATTTATTTATTCCCTCATGTCTTATTTTATGGGCAAACATTTATCTGTTTTCTTAAAATTTGTTTTGTTAAAATTATTTGGTAATAATTATGTTTTGTTGTAATATATGGCACAGTATGTAAATACTTATTATACATAAAATATTATATTTTAAATAACTATTTGAAATAAATAATACAGTAAAAATCTAACTACACTGGCTTTATTTTTGCATTTATGAACATAATAATAAACCAATTTGCATAAATAATAGTTATAAATTAATTTTTATTTATTTATTTATTTTTTGGGAGTAAGTGTAAGTGGGAGTGAGTGAATTATAAATAAATAAATAAACATTCTGAATGATTAAATACAGAACCCAATTTTATGTATGTATTTATTTAGTGGGTGCAGTAGTATAAATAAATAAATCAATTAATTAATAACTAAATAAATACATTTCCTTTTTGTTCAAAGAAATTTAGAAATGTCATTATTTTAATGAGTATTATATTATTTTCTTCAGTATTATATTAGGGCATTTGTATCACTTTAACATTTAAAAAATGTATAAATTAATGAATGAAAAAATTATCAATTAATTTTACTACAGAAAAGTCCATATATTTTAATACCTATGTAAACTTTGCCCCTACAATGCTAAGCAGTTATATGTAATTACTTAAGTGTTGTGAGTGAATGGTATCATGTTGCTACATATGTTAGGGTTAACATATGTAACATAACAGCAGACTACTTTTACACAAGCCACATGGTTTGAGTTTCTATTCATGCTCGTAGCACGAACCATGCACGAACAATTTCGCACTAAAGCTTAATATTTAGGTTTAGGGCTTTAAATTATAGCATTTAACAACCACTTTTCAACATTCATTCAACTTCTGATGGATAAAAACAAGCCCCAAACTGTTCTTTCTCAATGAATACCATCAAATAAGTTACAAGTTCCCACCGTTTGTGCTGTTACCTGCTTCCTGATCTACCTGATCTAGAAGTGAAAGAAGAATTGCCTCCGCACACACTGTGGTTAAAAATACCCCTTGGCCTGTACATTTAAAAAAATAATAATAATAAAATAAACAGGAAGGATTTGCTATCCTCCTGCTAGCAAATTAGCCTTTGGCACAGCCGCTGAGATGCTAGCACTGAGGGGTTTGATAAGTGTCTTTCCTAGCGCAATCGGTGGTGTGGCTAATGGTGTTAACATGCTAGGAGCTATATCCTGGTGCAGAGTCGAGGAAAAAAAGACAAAATGAAAAAAATCTTTTTAGCTTCGCAGTGTGGGGCAGATCTGCGTTTAGCGATGTGGTTTAGCATGTAAGTGTAGCTGTTATTCGTATTTATGATGGCTGGAGAAAGCCTGGCTGCAGGCTAGTAACAGAAATGGAGAGATATGTTATCGCTTGTGTGGCCTGTTTTTGAGATATGTTTTTTCCTTTTTATGTATTTTTTTTTCTATGCAGCCTTTCTGGAGGATTTTAAGAGAGCAGCCTAAAGTGGTTTGCTCGTCTTGTGTGGTTTAAGCTGTTCTAGCTGATTTTCCATCCTGGCCAAGCTGGTGTTTAGCAAGATTAGCTAGTCAGCTAACTCTTTCTCCCAACTGTCTGTATGTATGTGTGAATATCTGTCTGTCTGTCTGTCTGTCTGTCTATATATCTATCTATCATCTGTCTGTCTATCATTGTGTCTGTCTGTCATTGTGTCTGTCTGTCTGTCTGTCTATCTATCTATCATCTGTCTGTCTGTCTATCTATCTATCATCTGTCTGTCTGTCTATCATTGTGTCTGTCTCTCTGTCTGTCTGTCTGTTTGTCTGTCTATCTATCATCTGTCTGTCTGTCTGTCTGTCATTGTGTCTATCTATCTATCTATCTATCTATCTATCTATCTATCTATCTATCTATCTATCTATCTATCTATCTATCTATCTATATATCATCTGTCTGTCTGTCTGTCTATCATTGTGTCTGTCTCTCTGTCTGTCTGTCTGTCTATCATTGTGTCTGTCTGTCTATCATTGTGTCTGTCTGTCTGTCTGTCTATATATCTCTCATCTGTCTGTCTGTCTGTCTATCATTGTGTGTGTCTGTCTGTCTGTCTGTCTGTCTGTCTGTCTATCATTGTGTCTGTCTGTCTGTCTATATATCTCTCATCTGTCTGTCTGTCTGTCTATCATTGTGTGTGTCTGTCTGTCTGTCTGTCTGTCTGTCTATCTATCATCTGTCTGTCTGTCTGTCTATCATTGTGTCTGTCTATCTATCTATCTATCTATCTATCTATCTATCTATCTATCTATCTATCTATCTATCTATCATCGTCTGTCTGTCTGTCTGTCTATCTATCTATCTGTCTATCTGTCTGTCTGTCTGTCTGTCTGTCTGTCTGTCTGTCTGTCTATCTATCATCTGTCTGTCTGTCTATCATTCTGTCTGTCTGTCTGTCTGTCTGTCTGTCTGTCTGTCTGTCTGTCTGTCTATCTATCTATCTATCTATCATCTGTCTGTCTGTCTGTCTGTCTGTGGATGTAGCTATCGTTCTAGCTATAGTTCTATCTAGGTATCATTCTGTCTGTCTATCAATCTTTTCATCTATACACCATGATCAAAATGGTAGCTGTAGTGTCAATGCTGATATAAACTGATTTAAGTCTTTGCTATGAGCACTCAGAACAGAGTATCGGCTCATCATAGACTGTCTGCTAGTTACGGATCAGCCTGATCGTCTAATCAAGCACATTTGCCTGTACTCCATTGATTCAGACCTGACTAATCATGGATTCGCTTGATAAATTATTCAATTAATTTGTATAACGATCCCCTCATCTTCCTGATATAGCCATCACCATCATAATAACCCAATGCCTCTCACAACCACAGGACATTTGAAAATGGTTTATGTCTGATGCTGGTGATTATCGGATAGCAACCCCAGTCTACACACTTGGGAATTCCTAGATCTTTATAATGTGTGAGCGACATCAATATTGTTATCCACCACTTTCTTCAGTGCATCTATTGGGTCTATCTAACTAGGAGGTAAATATTGAATATTTGATATATTTACAATATACTCACAAGGATTTTTTGCTGGCAATGTAAAATTAAGCAACACTCATTTTGTGGGATTTGACAATTTATATAAAGCACTGCTTTATCCCACAGTCCTATTGGAATGCCAGTGTAATAATGCACTTTTTTGCATTAAAAAAAAAAAAAAAAAAAATTTACATCATTACATTTAATGGAAAATACATTTTGATAAATTTAGGCTGCTTTTGCATTTCAAAAAATCTGTGGTAGGCTTTTTCTCTAGAGCGGTCTTTACACCGGAAAAGGCATATATTGTGAAAAAGTGCATTTAAACAGACTTTAATGTGGCACAGGGGAGGCATAAACGTACTTGCAAAGGAATCACAATTGCAGTAAACAATGTATCATTCTTGTGAATGTTATATTTTTGAGAAAATGTTGCCTTCGGTGTTGATTCACATGCACAGCTGATACTGGAGGGGAAGCATGCAGGGCATAATTTGTGCCGGAACAGGCTGGATCCGGATCCGGCACTTCCAGAATTTGATCGTGCATCTATTTCAATGACCTCACATTCCTCTGAAGAAAAAAAAAGAGCTATTTTCTGTACATGATTCATTTGAAATCAAGTATAATATTAATGAAGTTGTCAATAAAACCAGTTCCTTTTACCATTTTAACTAAGCTGTCTAGACAAGAGCCTGACCTTGGGTTTCAAACACACTCTTTGCCTTCCAAAACCACTGATATCTAAATCTTTATACACTATTAGCCTTTTAAATACCTTTTTTTCACCAAGTGTGTTGGTTTTATAATGGTGGTTTGCACAATATTTGTAAGCATTTTAGAGGGTGGGCTTTGGCAAGCCTAATCTCGTCACACACATACACACCTCACACACACAAAGGCCCCTCTGTTTGCCTGTTTCTCTGCACAATGGCACGCCACCCTTGATTTAAATCAGCAAGAGCAGCGTGTGTTATCAAAGCACGGGCACATACTTCTCCATTCCACGAATAACACCACCGGCGGGCACAAACTGACACATAACACATTAACTCAGCTTGAGCAGGCTGTGTTGACGGTTTTGAGTCTTCCTTTAAAACACCTAATTTATGTATGACGACAATGTGGCATCAATGTACACATACACTTGTCGGCAATTGTCTGTGATTAAATCAGCTTGAACCACAACATACTGACGTTTAGTTGATAATTTCAGTCATATGTGGGCAATTTTGGTTGAAAAATTTAGCATAATGGCCTACCTGCTTCTTCTGAAGTCCATTAGTTCCGCTGTGGCTTTATTCTCTTTTTGGAAGATTTTAACAAAAAAGAACAAAACAAGTTTTTACTGCTTTGCAATCGCCAGTATTTACTTGCATAAATGCAAATCTAGTTATGAGGACGTGTTATGTCTTTTGTCCAGGCTTTGTAAGATGGTTTGGTCTAACTGTACATAATAACTTAGGGAATGATTGAAGGACCTAGCAGACAAGTCAAATGGCCCCATACAGATGTGAAAACCCTACACTTTGCGATCTATTATCAAGGGAGAAGCTGCACTCACTGCAGGAAAAAAAATCAATACCTACTTCAGAACTAACTTGCAGGTAAGACAGTAGAAATCACAGTCATTGAAACACCTATTTAACAATATTGGCGATTAATGGTGTGGGGTACGAACCCTTCATCTGAGGTTGTCTTACATCCAGAAGCAGGCTCTGGGTACTGTTGACAACAAAACCCTCTTTGATTCATTGCATCTTATATGTGGTTGAAATGAAAAGGGACCAACATTAACCAAACATTATAATATCCTGTTGGAGGGTGAGGCTTGTTCTGCATCAACTAAACTAAAGACATGTGCATACAAGGAGTTTAATGCACATTTCCTGTGATTGTTTTTTTTTAAGTCTTATGAGTGCAAGTCCCTTCTGAAAAAAGTTAGGTTTTGGTAGCTGACAAGCTTAACTACTATCTGGTGGGCAACTGATGAATTGGTTCATAGCAGGTAGAATTGGTGAGCTGGTAGACTTTTTTTTTTTCTTCAGCAGGGCCCTTGACAAAGATTTAGGTCAAGCTGGTTAACCATATAAACCAGTGGTCTCAAACTCTGTCCAAAGACCATCTTAACAACTTTGTTGTTTCCAACAGGGCTCTTGACCAATATAATCCAGTTAGTCAACCACCTAAACCATCTTGGACCAGCTGATGACCATCATGAATCAGTTAAGCCCTAAACACACTGCATGATTTTCGGCTGTCACAGACGAAATATTGGCATCGTGAAACAATCGTGGCGATTTCTGTGATCATGGCTCCTAATCGGTGGTCTTGTGTCGTACAGTAAGAGAGGTTCAAAGACAGTCTTGCGACCAAAGATAGCCTACGATACAGCATGATCATCACACAGTTTGTTTGCTGGTACGTTTCACGTTTACTGACCAACCATTAAAAATGTGACATGAAATCAACGCAAAATGGCGCTAAAACATAAAACTGCTTACCCCAAGCTCTTATCTTTTCCTCTTTCGCCGCTTCCACTTTTTTTCAGCACAAATAAACAATACAACTGCTAAAGTGTGATTTGTAGTGTTATTTTTGTTTACCACTCGCGCATACTGATGACGTTTATTCTTCTATAGTAGCGTGTGTCGTATCGGATGAGTCAATAGGTGTCATCGTCATACAGTCTACACACATGTCATAGCCAAGTTTATTAGATCCATGTCGCACAGTGTGACATGCAGTGATCTTATAGGATTGCTAAAACCGTGCAGTATGTTTTGGGCTTTAGACTCCAGCTCTGAAATTCCAACCACCATAAGCTGGTACAAGGTGGTTTTAGGTGGCTGACCAGCTTAACTCCCAGCTGCTGGGGTTAACCTGGCTACCCTTGTAGACTATCTTGGACCAGCAACCAACCAGCTACCTTGTTCCAGTGACTAGTAAAACCAATTTGAATTGGTTTAAACTGTTTTCTCCATGTAGAGTCCTTGACTGAGATGGTAGTTCAGCAAGTCAACCAACAGAACCACATGTGTCATGGGCAACTATTCTACAGCATTTAGCATCAACCAGCTCAAAAACATCTGCCTGGAAGTTTCTAGTGATCCTGAAATCCTTGATTAGCTGGTTTAGGTGTGTTTAATTAGGGTTGGAGTTAAACTCTGCAGCACAATGGCCCTCCAGGAACTGTTTGACACCCCTGAGTTTGACACCCCTGTTCTAAACTATGATTGTTCAGCAAATGGCCATGATGAATCAGTTAGAGACCAGAAACTATATGTGAAACCACATAGACTACCATAAAATGGTTTCTAGCATGTATTATCTGGTTTAGGTTGTTAACCAGTTCAACTACTAGCTGGTAGGGCTTAATTCGCTTAACTGGTAGACCAGCTTGACCCCCTTTTTTTGTTCTCAACAGGACCCTTGTCAGAGGTGGTAATCCAGCTGGTTGACAACTTAAACCATCTTGCACCAGCTAATGGTGACTTACATGAAGCAGCTAGTTTCCAGTTGTCATGTTTAAACTAGAGCTACCATCTTAAGATGGTTTCAAGGTGGTTATGTCAGTAGATCAGTTTGACTATGAGCTGATGAGTGTGTAACAACAACCAGCTAGCATATTCCAATCATGACCACCTCAGAGACCATATCTGACCATAGCTTTGGGCTAATCGAAATGCTGATGTACTTCTAAATGTAGACAAAATTAACTTTTAGCTGAAATATGCAAGATGGTACCCCCCAATGACCTAAACCAGTTAGAAAACAACAAGCATATTTCAAACCACAACTACCACCTTGAACTTGTTTTATCTGGACTCTACAGCTGGGAAATCAAACACATCAAATTGAACCCCTTAATGTGTTGAAGGAGGGAACTGAAGCAGTGCATGCTCCAGTCTCACATACATGTCTGTCATCTTTTCTCTTGCAGCAAATGTGCATTGTTTTTTTACATGCCAGAATTGATTCCCTGCTCTGACATGAGAATCTCCACATGCTTGAGAATCACACTTTTACAGTGTGAAGATTTCAACCCTTCAACCAACAAGCAGTTCACACTCCTCAGTTATGTATAACACTCACAATATAAATATCAAGCATCATCAAAGCTTGGCGATAAAACTCTTACCCCGTAGCTCTGATGTCCTAATTGGCAGGAGATATTTATGATTATGCTTATGTACATGTGGCTGAGAAGATCAAAAATAGTGGCCAAAGAGACACTGTTTCACATCGGCCCATCTTTCTTCACACACCCTTTTCGCCGCAATGACTGCAGCACTCCTTTTGGATTCTGTCGGCTGGGCCCACATTGTTCTCAAGGGTTATTTTTGCGGCATGAACAGAAAACGGAGTTAAAACCACAGAGTTACAAACAGCAAAGCAGATTCAGCCCTGGATTAAATCCAGTGATGGTGTTTGGAATCTTAGCCGCGCATCTGCCGCTGGTCTGACAGGTATGGGAGAGGCATTTCAAATGAGGTAATCTTGTTGCATGACTGCACTTAAGAAAGAAGGTTCAAGAAAAGTCATTCTGACAATAGATCTTCAAACTGCAGCTTGTGCTAAGGTGAATACTGATTTGTTTATGGCATGCTGGTTTTCTTTGGCAGCCTTTCAGCGTGCTGATCCAAGGCCAAATCATCGGCCATGTAACAATAACAGAGGTTGGGATTCGGCCCTTGCAGTTGGGTTAAAACCACTGTTTGACCAACTCGTAGGGTAGTATAGTTCAAAACAGGAGGTAAGACACAATAAACCGGTCTTATTAAAGGATATAGGATAAAGGATAAAGCAATTTCCCTGCCCCCCCTGGTGTGAAACATGTCTCCTGTTGAGTGTCAGATCTCAACAATAATCTCAAACCGTGCTTAGATTTAGCAAGATAGCAAAGTCTGCAATCAACAGTCAGGAATTCCACTAAGAACATTTATGTTATACTGATAATCTATTTTTTATTGTATCATTGTATTATGCGTTCATATAAGATTTTGGTTAGACCCCTCACCCCTAGTGTGTCCTTTCTCTTCCTTTTGCACCCACTGCCAACCATCCTACATTATTTATTCACTAGTTTTCTGCAGATTCACTGTAACATCTGTGTTGGGTCTTTCTCACATTCCTAGTATTTAATGGAGCTTTGTGTAATTACTGTACTTGCTACAGAAGCGCAACTCCATTCCCTCCAAGTAGTCAGAGACAGCTGAATAAAACACAGATGGTGTGTTTTATACAACCAGGTGCTGGTACAAGGGGAAAAAAAGGTAACTCCTTCAGCCTAAGCCAGCAGAAAAATTAGAAGAGAGGGACTGAAAACTAAGGGTATGTTAAAACTCACAGTAAAATCTTACAATCTCTGAGACGTTTTAACTCAACATTCATTGTGATTGATTTTATAGTAAGGTGAAAACTCGTACCCAGTGGCATCAGTTAGCTTGCGAAAATGTTCTCGGGCGTAATGTAGCTGATTCAGGTTGTAGTTCAAAATCCATTTGCAACTTTATTGAGAGAAGACAACATCAGTCAAGGTAGACAAATTCAAATTGAAATCTAATTTTCTAAAACAAAATCCAGGCAAATGGACAAAAAAACTAGGCAGACCCAATATACTCACAAAAAGAATGGTGAGAAATGCAATTGGCAGGCGAAAGCAAGAATTCACAATGTACAAGAAACATACATAACACATAAGTGTCATGGCAACAAACTCCAGTCAATCTTAATGCGGGCGTTTAAATTTGTTTGCAAGAACTAGGGCAGACGCAAAGTTTGACGCAGCTTATAAAACAGAATGTAAATCACTTTATACATAAAATTGTATCTATTTTTTAGTTCATTTCTAGATGGAAACATCTACAGATAACTTAAAAGAATGCCTATAGAGATATTTTCGGATTGGTTAACATTATTTTCAGTGTCTGAGTGACTTTGGATGAAAAGACCATTTCAGAGGTGAAGTAAATTGCTTAAAAATTACAAACAAAAACATTTCCGTTTACATTAACCATGAGGCCTATTCTCAGATACTTATGATTGTGTTTATAAATAATTTACCATCATCTTTAAAAAAAATCCATTTGCCACACACCTGCCGACATCATCATGCACAGCTCATCTATAATATGGTCTCACCTGTCAGGGACCTTTGTGCCTGGAGCTCTGCTGCATCATAAATTTTTTTGTCACCTATACTGTCTGTCTGTCTCCACTGTGCTCACAACCTCTGCCTTCTCCCAAAGGACACCGTCTCCCTATCTTCCTCTCCCTATCTTCCTCTCTCTATCTTCCTTTCTCTTCGCATACTTACTGCCACACTGTGCGGGTTTTTTGACTATCTCTGGAGAGCTCAAGATAATGCGTCAAGTCAGGTCAAGTCTTTAAAAAAATTGAATTGTAGTAAAAAATAAAACGTATTTGCAATTTAAGAGGCAACTTAAATTCAAAAATGTGAAAATTCAAAGGATATTACAAAAAATCTTAATGTAAAAAAAAAAATGTATAGTGTTCAATTAGTGTATTTCTGCAATGGTATTTGTAACTGAAAATGTTTGCCTTTGTCTGATGTTGCATCCACACCAGTAGGTGTCAGTATGGAATGTTTATCACCAATTATAAAAAAAATAAAACATCAGAAAATTACTTGTGGTTGCTGAATATATTAGTCATGGGCGACAAATATGCTTGCAAAAGGGTATTTAAAAGTGTAGGCTAGTCTGGTAGCCAGAAATATTTGCGTGCAAAACACTGATTTTGCATGATGTTTCTCTCACACCTGTAGGTGTCAGTATAATATTCAAGTCCTTTGTATTTTTGTCCATCAAAATATAAACCAAAAACCGTGATTAACATTTATAGGCATTTCTGCAATGGAAATGATAACTGAAAATGTGTGATTGTACATCCACACCAGTAGATGTTAGTATGACGGTTAGGGCTACTGCTTTATCTAGCAGCAAAAGAAAAGGTGTAGAATTTGCTGTGTATTGCTTGACAAATACACCAGAAAACCAGTTCTTCTACAATGGCACTGGTAGCCAAAACATTTTATTTTGCCTAATGCTTCTTCCACAACAATAAGTGGCAGTATGAGGTTTAAGGCCTCTGTATTTTTGTCCATCGCAACATACATAAAAAATGTGGCATAACCTAAACTTTGTTGAGACATTTTTTTCTTGGAAACTTACATAGAATTTTTTTGACCTTAACTAGATTGCCACAGTGAAACAGCCTGTAATTTGTTTTGACACAAGATTGGCATGCTAGATTGACAAGATTGGTTACCTGAATGTCATGAAAGAAACAAGTGGACTCATGCTGCTTTTTATTCAGAGTCGGGATTTGGGATATTCTTACTTTATATCAGTATGATAATAATGATTGCCTCACTCATTAGCATGCAATGTGCTAATGCATTTAACTCAGAAAGTTTGCAGAGACAGGTGGGTATAACATGGTAAATGATTTTACCTGTTGATAATGCTAGCATAGCAGTAAACCTCTATAATTTAGTAGCTAGACGTCATCACCTTTGACAGTTGAATATCTGCGAACATAATGCAAGTGTTGTTTGGAGAAGTAAATGCTGCATGAAACGTAATGCAAATGATAATACTTGAAACATGATGCTAATCATTGTAAGTGTATATGAATACATATTTAATGTGTATGATAAGCCAAACCGTTTCATATTTTCACTGATAGACCAAATGTGGGCTTTACTCACATTTTTACAGATATTTTACTTACACCAGTTATTTACTGATCTAGGACGATCTAGCTGCTTTCTCCTTGTGGCAACTGGTGTTAAAGTGCCCATATTATGCCATTTTTACGGTTGTTTGGGAGTCTCCTACAAACGGATTACATGCATGCAAGGTCAAAAAACGCTTTTGTTTTCTTAAAATATGCATTTAATATCACCTCATTTTCCAGCGATTCTCAAACGATTCGTTCGAAGCAGTTCAAAGATTCAGTCTCTCTAAACCCCTCCTTTCCGTGAGCCAGCTCTGCTCTGATTGGTCAGATGGCCTAATTGTGATTGGTCTACGGTGTACAGCGCGTGTCGGAAATGATACGCCTATTTCAATAGTTCTGTATTTTGAACGCTCTATAGAAAATATAAACATGTATTATTTATCATACTTACAAGGTTGTGATTCAGTGGAGCAGCTGGTCCAAATAAACAGGATACTGATCCATCTTTCAACAGCAAGCATTTTGTGAATCCCGTGTTGAACTCCCCGAGATTAGAGAAGCAGTCGTCAGTAGAATGACGTGTTTGTGGGCGGGGTCAAATTGTTCGCGGCCGGCCAACTTAGAACATAGGCGGGAATTATGCAAATTTGCTACCCTGTGACGTGTAACCATCTCCAGCGATTCTCAAACGATTCGTTCGAAGCAGTTCAAAGATTCAGTCTCTCTAGACCCCTCCTTTCCGTGAGCCAGCTCTGCTCTGATTGGTCAGATGGCCTAATTGTGATTGGTCTACGGTGTACAGCGCGTGTCGGAAATGATACACCTATTTCAATAGTTCTGTATTTTGAACGCTCTATAGAAAATATAAACATGTATTATTTATCATACTTACAAGGTTGTGATTCAGTGGAGCAGCTGGTCCAAATAAACAGGATACTGATCCATCTTTCAACAGCAAGCATTTTGTGAATCCCGTGTTGAACTCCCCGAGATTAGAGAAGCAGTCGTCAGTAGAATGACGTGTTTGTGGGCGGGGTCAAATTGTTCGCGGCCGGCCAACTTAGAACATAGGCGGGAATTATGCAAATTTGCTACCCTGTGACGTGTAACCATCACGGAAGTGGGATTCAAAATAACAACTAATTTCAGCTGTTCAGAGTCGATTCTTTATTTTGGGAGACAATAACTTTATTTATTTATTTTCAGCTTTACAACTTTGCAGATCGTTTACTGTACATTCACATACAGCTACATTACACACTGCATGAAAGGCAATATTGGAAATGGCATAATATGGGGCACTTTAAGCTCTCTGCCTTAAACTCGTCTAAAACCATTCTAAAATCTTCAAAGAGACCAATTTAACCAGCTTGTTCATTTTAAGCTACTTTTTAGCAGGGTTTATTTTATTACCTAAGCCCATGTTCTCATAGTCAGTTACAAAACATCTGAAGAAAAGCACTTTGTGTATCTGTTTCCAAATACATTCATCAGAAAAAGCAATACTATATTTGGAAACCAACCCTAATTCAGCACAGTAACCCAAAATGCGTAAAGCATCTGTTTGCTTGCACCACAAATGAACTGACACAAATATTACGCAACAATGCCTGCATTAAACACACCAGAATACACACGTCCAGTGTGTAGAGCATTGTTTGCAGTTACGATAGAGGGGTCCGACTGTGATTGAGCAACAATGCCTGCATTAAACACACCAGAATACACACGTCCAGTGTAGAGCATTGTTTGCAGTTACGATAGAGGGGTCCGACTGTGATTGATTTCACCGTGGCTAGAGATTTCTCCAGTCTAACCAGTACGTAATCATCCTTGTAAAATGTTTATGAGAGCCACCGCTGTTTCCCATGATTCCATTCTTCACCCACTCGCCGGCGCGCTTGCTGAAAATGAGCGTTATAGCCGAGCGCGCACCTGCGGTCTGTTGGGCTGGCTGCGGCCACTGATTTTATTTTGGGTGGAGGGGGTCGGGGATTGGTAGGTGGGTGCGGGCGGTCCTGAGATGGGGCTATTACATTAGCTGGGTTTGATTGGGAAGCTGAAATTGGAACATATTCCAAGGCCTCTTACACAAACCCTGACAACTATAAATCTCCCAGCTAGCCTTGCACTTGGTGCAGGAGGCAAAAGACAGCCGCTGTTTACTCAGATTTCCAGCATGCCCCTCAAGCCCACCCGCTCCCACAGGAGATGGACCATCCTTTTTTTTCTGAACGCCCATCACTGCACCAAATTGCTCAGGTGGGCGAAGCGCTGGCCTGCTCAAATTCCTGCCCGTCTTCATGGCAGATGTCTGCACATACCATACATTTGAGCAATAGCTGTCTCTCTGCTACATTCCAAGAAATGTTACATTCCCCAAATATGACATATTGGCGCCAAATGTATTAGGACACTTGAAAATGTTTAAATGTCAATAAGTGATGAAATGTCATTTTTGAAATGTCAGTTCTGGAAGTTAAAGTATGTTTTCATAGTGTGATTAAAGTTTAATTCCTCATGATATGTCCCTCTTAAGTTTGGCTTAAGTGTCCAGATACATTTTGGGACCACTGTGTAAATGTTAAAAAACTTTGGACTTACAAATAGTGCCGGAAAGTGTCACCATCCACAATGACCTCTGCATTCTTGCCAGTGGTTTATCTTAAAAAGAAATAGTCTAGGTCTATGCTGTTTTCATCTGATGAGCGAATAAAAGTTATTTGCAGCCCACCACACATCCAATATTGGCTATAGGCTTACTGCTTTGAAACTTTTTTTTTTACAACAAATAAAATTTCACTTTCAAAATATGTCATTTCATCGTGAAATTCGATCAATAATTGCGTTTTGGCGCTCTTTAATGTTACGTGACAGATTACCTCATTTCAAAAGGCAGCACGTAGCCACGTGAAACTGTCATCACTTCCACGTTAGTACTACTCATTACAGCGAAGATAAACACTTAAATTAACTTAAGGTATGCTGAAAGATACAGTACAACTTAATGTAATGTTTCATCTCTCGTGTAATCATGTTTCAACCACAAAAAGACGTCAAGAAACGCTGAGCAATATGTCACGTACATTTACCTCAGGAAAGCCATATTCAACTCGTTTGAACCTATACAAAAAGCGAACTCTAGAGAGGAGTGTTTTGTAAAATATAGCCTATGTGCTCCAATATATATATATATATATATATATATATATATATATATATATATATATATATATATATGTTATTATTTAATGCATGTTAAAGTAAATATGTCAAGTTATGACAGCCATGTTTAAATGTTTATATTTCAACAATGAATTTTAATAAAAAAACGAATTATAGCTATATTAGAAAGTTGACATGAAAACTTTTTGATTGATGTTTATTGTAGCAAATATGCTACTCATCACACAGTATGCATATTATTTTTTTTCACTATAGTAGTATTATTCACAATCCAACAACTCATTCAACATGACCAGAAACATTAATGCACCAGTTTATTGCTGTACCAGGCACATGTCAATTATTTCATCATCATTGTTGTCCTTTATATGCAAATGAGGCTTATTATAGAATGCACCGAATTCAAATAAGTCAGTGTTGTTTGATTGGCGCAATTAGCATTTGGGTATTACCACCCGCGAAAAGCTGGCGGTAATTTAGGAGGCAATTATAAGCAGACTTTTAATAAAATGAGATGTTTGTGTTTATGTTCTAATGATCATAGCAGCGGTAATTCATCAAATGATGAAGGCATGTATTTAGACAATTTTGTAATTTTAAAGAGCCAGTTCTGGTGTTTGGATCGCAATGGTGGAGTGACATTGTACAGTCGTGTAAAGTACGCCAAATTGCTGTAATCTGCCGGATTTGTCAAAACCGAGCACTTAGAACCAGCCTAAAAGAAAAAAAAAATGTTACGTGTAAATTGTACTTAGCACTGTTTTTGTCTGTTACATTTATGCACAATACTTTAGTGATTTGGGTGGTAAAACAAAGCAGTAAACACATACAAATGTGTGGCTTGTTGCCACATCTAAAAACGAGCCAGTCATCATATCTCATGTCCGTGTATGTCCTTCTTTTCTTAATTCACTGAGACCAATGCAGATCAACTCCTTCCTGTAGACCTGTTCTCACACATTCCTTCAGAGTCTGCCAGCTTCCTCTTGGCTCTGAAGGAGCACAACTGCATTAAGACCCTCTGTCTGATTCAGTTCCTAGACAAATGGAATTTTAAGCTCTACTTGTGCTAAGCCATATCCTCCGTCAAAACCTGGAAAACAATAGGCTCGCAGTCATGTCCCCCTCTGCCACCATGTCAAATTTTAGACAAAGACGGTCGAAGAGCTTTAATTGCACTTAGTCTGTGTTGTTGTGAGAAGGTCTCCGCGGTCAGTCCACCGTGGAGTTTTTAATGGATGTTAATCTCTTTTAGAATCCACAGTGGGATGTAGTCAAAGCAGTGTAATGAGGAAAAATGTCATATGACTTTCCTAGCCCAAAAACAAAGGTGTTAGTCAGTGGAGGGAATCTGGATCATTGCGTTTGTCCATGTATAGGTGTAGCAGAGTATCTACAGGTGTAGTTCCCTTTCATGGGAACTTCGAACTGCGTCCTCTAGGGGTCGCTATGGGGAACGCCTCGTCGTGACTCGTATCTGAAGCATACATTGAAAAAACACCAACTCGTTGGCCGAAAATGCAATACAACAAAATAAAATGAAATAAAACAAAACAAGCAAGCAAACAAAACAAAAAGTCAATAAATAGATCAAACTAAATAAAACAAAACACAATACAACAAAACAAAAATGAAATAAAATAAGTAACTAAATAAATAAATAAAACAAACAACAAAGAAAAAAGTTAAATAAAATTATAATGAGGCATGGTCCCAAACCATTTTAAAATCTGTAATTAGTAGCTGTATTAACTGTAACTATAACTATAAAGATGTATTATTTGTTCTAATTCTATGAGAATAGTGAAGTCCACAACACAACTATAATGGCATAGAGGAATGATATCATTGGAATCAAATTTCAGACATTTTTTTTTCCATCTGATGAAAAAACTTTTGTAACTGATACGGAACTTAATAGGTAGCCAGTGCAGAGACTGTAAAATTGGGGTAATATTATCATATTTTCTTGACCTGGTAAGGACTCTAGCCGCTGCATTTTGGACTACCTGTGGCTTGTTTATTGAAGATGCAGGACAACCACCTAGCAGTGCATTACAATAGTCCAGTCTAGAGGTCATGAATGCATGAACTAGCTTTTCTGCATCAGAAACAGGTAACATGTTTCGTAACTTGGCAATGTTTCTAAGATGGAAGAATGCTGTTTTTGTAACATGAGAAATATGATTTTCAAAAGACAAGTTGCTGTCTAATATAGCACCCAGATTGTTGACTGTAGAGGAAGTAACAGTACATCCGTCTAGCTGCAAATTGTAATCCAAGAGATTCTGTGTACTGTCGTTTGGTCCAATACGTAATACCTTATCCGAATTTAGTAAGAGAAAATTATTGGTTATCCAATCTTTTACATTTTAACACACTCTGTTATCTTAGATAATTTAGAAGTTTCATCTGGTCTTGTTGAGATATATAGTTGAGTATCATCAGCATAACAGTGGAAACTAATCCCGTTTTAATTTAAGGTATAGTTCATCCAAAAATGAAAATTAGCTCAAAATGTTCTGATCCTCAGGCCATCCAAGATGTAGATGAGTTTGTTTCTTCATCAGATTTGGAGAAATGTAGATTATTGTGATGTTCCCATTCACGCTGCAGTCCAAACAGCTGATAAAAACATCACAATCCACAAGTAATCCACATCACTCCAGTCCATCAATTAACATCTTGTGAAGCCAAAAGCTGCGTGTATGTAAGAAACGAATCCATCATTAAGGTGTTTTAACTTTAAACCATTGCTTCCAGCCAAAATACCAGTCCATAATCCATAATAACACTTCCTCGCGAGACCAACCTGAACCTGATGCGAAATATGCATTGGGAAGTATTTAGCACTCAAACTGAATTACCAAATTCATGCTTTTATTTAACTGCAAAAATTCGCTGAACAGTGGTAAATGTGGGTTTTGTTTTGTTTTATTCACTGGTTGTAAATCCTGCGATTAATCACACAAAAAAAAAACTGATTCTTATAAACTCCAAATACGATAACCCCCTTCCTCACAGCATTTCGTGACATAGTCACAACATTTTAATCTATTTATTCATGTTCACGGACACGAATTTCCCTTTTTCTTTCTCATGTCACTCAGCACGACTTTCAATCTAATGCATTTCAATAGAGAGTAATTTTCGTGCCTGCACCACATTTTTCTTTCTGCCACTGTAACACGTTCTGTGATTTCTTTCTAATCAGCCACATTATAATATTAACATTTATTATTATTATTTTATTTTTATTAAAAAAATTGACACGTTTGAGCACGTAACCCACCCCTAAACCTACCCATTTGTATATTATATAAAACACAAGATATAACAGGCAGATATGACAACAAACGATATTTATTTAAAAGTTAAAAAAAACAAAAAAACAAGTGTTCCGAAGTAAAACGATTGATTTGCGTGAAGAACACGCGCAAAAAACAATCACCATCTCCGTCTGCAATCTGCCGTAAAACTGTGTTTACTGTGCACATTGAAAATTTACGCTCAAGGAAGCAAGCATTACGACAGCTTTGATCGTGAAATTAGACTTGCCCGTTACTGTAGTGATGCTCACACGGTCTTTGCATACAGAGGAAGTGAAATAAATGCAATATTTGTCAAATACACAGACGTTACAGAAACACTTTATATACCGCTTAATACAGTGGCATCTGTTCATGAATAAAGTTCAACATAAACATATACTATTTGAATACCAATAAAGTGGGGATATATATATGCTTTTATCAGTGATTTTGATAAACTTGACTCTGTATAAGTCGACTACACTAAAAAAAAGATTTGTTAGCATTATTTAAATTGAAATTGAAATTTTCTAACCAGAATGCATTGCATTTGTCAGGCGGCAGCCGATCTTTGCGGTGCCGCATGAAGTCGAACAAGCCTATTGCATTGGCTGTCGTGTGTCTTGTGACTGATTGGGTCATTACATCAGCTTAGATTCGAAAATGGCATTGGATCTTTTGTGTCTCATGGGTCTTGACCGATTGCATCATGTGTAATTTTTGGAATAAGACTGCGTGCGTTCACGGAGCAAGATTATTTCAGCGATAAAACCTTACATTTTACCCAGTCTGTTCATATAACGACATCGCATGGCATCTGAAGATTTGGAATGCAACACGAGATGCTTGTAATACTTTTATAATGTTTGTGGTCAATTTTTGCAATAATGTGCCTGTTCTTACATTTACTTGTGTTTTATCGTTGAGAAGTATACACATGCAGACAACATTTTTTATAAAATTTCAGGGTGGTACAACTGTCTTAATATCATAAGAGAAAAGCCTCATTTTTTCATTCATGCATTCATTCATTCATTAATTTGTGGGGGGTATAAAGACAAAAAGTATTTATACAATTATAGAATTTGTAATTAATAGAATTATAACAACCTTAATTAAAAGTGTTTAATTATTTATTTATTATAAAAATGTCAGGGTGGTACACTCTGTATTCTCTTAAAATATCACACAATTTGACCTTTCTATGACAAGGCAAAGTTCATTCATGTTGTATAATGTCATGTGGTGTGACTCGCCTAGATAACATAATATGTATGTATTTAAACTAATAATAATAATAATTTTATTTATTTATTTACAATATAATGTGTACAATTACATGTTTTCAGGGAAAATATGTCATTACTTTTTACTTTTTTTGTGTGTGTGTTTTTTTTTTTTATTCTGACAGACCTAGATTAGTGTTAGAACAGTCTTGCCCGGTTATTTGGCAGACAATCACATTCTTTTTTTTCTCCTGACCTTGTTATGGAGCAACCGAGTGTCAGTGTTTAGAGTTAGATAGAAGAGAGAATTCAAAACAGAAATCTCAGGCTCCGGGTTTCACGAGAAATCTAAAGAATGCAAACGTATCTTCAAACGAGATGTCTGGAGCCGTCCTTGAGAGGTTGCTTTTCTTTTTCTCCAATTTTACAAGCAAAGACACGTTTCACTCATTGGTGGATCTTTGAGGATTTGCCCTTCTTTTTGAAAAACTGTGCCTCTAATAATTTCATAATTTCACACCTTCCACTGAACGCATCCCAACGGGCTTCAACCAGAATGCATTGTCTTGCACTACTGGCTCTGAATGTGGGCTGGTGTCATTTTTCATCTAGATTTATGGCTTAGGGTAGCTTATCTGCATTTTTAGTGTGATTGAAAAGTGTGCGCTTGGTTTTCCCCATCATGCAGTAGATGCAATCACACCCTTTTCTGATTTAGCCTTGCCATATTGTGCATTAGGAGTAGGGAGTAGGATTAGGAGCAGTATTATCATCAGAGAAGATGACCAGAAAGACCTCTCTCTCTTTTAAATATGACCCTTGGACATTTATATAATTCTTTTCCTTGGGTAGTCTCAATCACTAATAGTGCTTATGCCCAAATTTCTTTTCTGTTGTAATATATTTTAAAATGCAATTTATTCCTGTGAGCAAAGCTGAATTTTCAGCATCATTACTCCAGTTTTCAGTGTCACACGATCCTTCAGAAATCATTCTAATATGATTTGATGCTTAGTTATTATCAATTATTATTTTGGTGCTCAATTTAATGCATCCTCGCTGAAGAATAGTATTAATCTGCCTCTCTCTCTTTCTGTATTTAATAATAATAAGAAATGTAATGCTGCTGAAAATTCAGCTTTGCATCACATGAATAAATTACATTTTAAAATATATTCCAATAGAAAACGGTTGTTTTAAATAGTAATAATATTTTACAATATTACTGTTTTTTTACTGGATTTTTGATCAGATAAATTCAGCCTTTGTGAGAAGATACACAGAGACTTATACAGAAAAGACACCTTTACTAATTTTTATTGAAAGTACAAAAGCTGATGGTTTTGTGCTCGGATTGTTATTGTAAGATTTTGAAGAACCTCACAGAAGGTCTAGTTAAACATGCTGAAATGAGTGTGACTAAATTCATTCTCAACAGCTGACGTGCTGCGTATTGAAAGACCTTCAAAGCCATACAAAAGAGTGTTTTTCTCCTTTTCTGAGATTTTTTATTTTATTTTATTTTTTAAATAATCTTCTGCCCTTCATTTTGTGTATGTTTTGTCTCTGGTTATTTTGGTGTCCTCCAAATAAATGTTGCTTTATTGTTCACAATCAGTAGCAAACATTTTTTTTCTTCTTCTGGTTAACAGAATAAAGTTCTCTACATGCCAGAAAATCTTTACTTGTATGCAACTTGCAAAACTCTACGCTGCTATGAACATGTTAGAGCTTAGATTGTTTCATGTATGCTTTTCAAAACCTTTCTTTCTTTCTCCCCCTGAAGGTGAAGTTTTGATTTATGAGTTTAATATCAAGAGAAAGCTGTAATCCAGAACTAATGCTAAATTAGCTAAGTAATAGCACTCGGCTGTTTAACAGCGGCCCGCATCCAATGAGATGTGATTATTTGTGATTTTGGTGGGGATTTTGTTTGTGGAATTTATTTAGAATTTTTTTTTTTTTTACTTTGTTTTAATTCACATAACAAAATGCATATATTAAGTGTGTGGGTTTATATATGAAGAGTTCAGATGCAAAAGCCTCTAAGTGCCTTCTGAAATTTTCTTCTAAAATGGGCATTTTTATCAGGCTCCTATATTTATGTTCAGTTATTTCACTTTAATTGCATAGAAAAGGACCTGTACATTGCCATTAGAGTAAAATTACTGAACACATAGCAGACTGATAAAAATGCTAATTTTAGACGAAAATTTCAGATGGCACTTAGAGGCTTTTGCATCATAGTTTTTGCTAAATTTTCACAACCAGGCAAAAGATTGGGGTAATTAAGATGATAATAAATAATACAATTAATTTAATTACTTAAAACTAACTAACTAGCTGATTCATGTTCATCTTTTCATGTCTTTTATTTTGATGTTTAGTCATGGTTCTTGTGTAGTCATGTGATTCCCTTGCCCTCATGTAATCTCCCTATTGGTTCCTTTGTTCAATGTGTGAAGTTCTCATTGGTTGTTCTAGTCATGTGGCTTGTTCCCAAACACAGAGGGTCACATGACATAAACCAACCAATGGGGAACAAGACACATGACTAGAACAACCAATGAGAACTTCACACATTGAACAAAGGAACCAATAACAGGCCTGCGTTCAGCCCTGACAAAACGGTGCAAAACGTTTTTTAAACGGAAACGGTGATGCGTTGAACACCCTGTTCTGATGACGCAAGAGTTGCAACTATGGCAACTGAGAAGGCCATTCTTTGTGTTCTTTTTGAAGAATTTTCGGAGCCTGATGAAATCGGTATAAATACGTGTTTAATACTGCAAAATACGCTCGATGTTACAGTCACTGGACTTGCCCTCCAGAATAAAAGAGAACGCCCTCTTGTTGCCCTTGTCTCTTGTCAAGCTTTGATGTTGTAACCCTGTTTTTGGTGAGTCTGTTCATGTCAAGTCTGTTCAAATGAAGTCTTTTTGGATTATGTTTTGTCTTTGTTGCAAATAAACTGTACTTGGGTTTTCACTTCAACTCGCCTTCAGTGGACATTCGTTACAGAAAGCTCGACCACAGACAAGGGCAACAAGAGGGCTATATATATATAAACGGTGATATATATATATATATATATATATATATATATATATACCAAACACAGAGGGTCACATGACATAAACCAACCAATGGGGAACAAGACACATGACTAGAACAACCAATGAGAACTTCACACATTGAACAAAGGAACCAATAACAGGCCTGCGTTCAGCCCTGACAAAACGGTGCAAAACGTTTTTTAAACGGAAACGGTGATGCGTTGAACACCCTGTTCTGATGACGCAAGAGTTGCAACTATGGCAACTGAGAAGGCCATTCTTTGTGTTCTTTTTGAAGAATTTTCGGAGCCTGATGAAATCGGTATAAATACGTGTTTAATACTGCAAAATACGCTCGATGTTACAGTCACTGGACTTGCCCTCCAGAATAAAAGAGAACATCCCAATTGAGTGAAGGGATTTGTGGAAACTGTGCTTCCTAATTATTGTGATCCAACATTTGCCTCGCATTTCAGGATGAAAAGACAAACATTTCAGGTGAAGGATAATCCACTTCTTACCTCCAAGACTGTGTTGTGATCTATATGGCATTATTATTTTTATTGTGAGTATTCGGCTTATCATTATTGCTGATCACTGTTGTTGTGCTATGATATTGTAATATTTACCATTATATAATAAGAGGAATATAGAAATGTTTATGAAAGTGTCACTCCACAATGTAATAGCAAAAATATATAAATATGTAGAGTATTTTTATGTTACATTAATCAGTGTCTAGCACACCTTCCTAAGGAAAGGATATGGACCAGAAGACATTGCAATTATGATATTTAGACAGACTTATAGATGTTCCAGATCTATACTTGCGCTCTTATTATTTCAGTTATTTTGCCTTTAATGTAAATTAACATGTGCAAACAATATACTTGCTCTTGTGAATTTATTTGGATGTTAATTACATTGTGCCAGCTGTCTCTTTAATACAGCGTGGTTTATATACATGTTGCTGCTGATTGGGCTGACATGTTTGACACACCCACCAAACAAGAGAAAACGCATCTCAAACCCCGTTGCACACCGTTTCCAGGAAACATGTTGTTCAACCCGGAAACCGTAGCAAAACGGTGTGCACCGGTTTGAGTTTGAACTTGCCCCGGGATTACATGAGGGCAAGGGAATCACATGACTACACAAGAACCATGACTAAATATCAAAATAAAAGACATGAAAACATGAACCCAAACCCCACGTTACAACAGTAAAGACATTTATAATGTTAAGGGTTTCTATTTCAAAATTAGTGCTGTTCTTTCAAACTTTCTATTCATCGAAGAATCCTGAAAATTAAAATGTATCACAATTTTCACATTAAAAGAACAAAAAATTTTTTTTTTTTTCAAAAGCGTTAAAAACAATGTTATTTATTACAAACTTTTGACCGGTTTATGGAGGTTTTATCTGTAAGAGTAAAAGTAAAAAGCCTGTAAAATCCTGAATTGGATTCAAGATCATGTTAAAGCATGTTAACATCATTCCCAGGAATTCTGGGTAAATGTTGGGGAAACATTGTTTCCTGAGGCATCAAATAGCACAAGAGTTGTGGTTGTCTTAGTCTAGACAGATCACACACACACAGTACACATACTTATAGTTTATAATAAATGCACACAGTATTTACTTTAATATACATAACAAAAACACACACAGATGACATAACATTTTTGTTTCAAGAGATTTATTAAACCTCGAGTCTACAGATAGGACTGACTCATGATTTGCCCGTTGTTATTGAATCACAGTCATTAAACTCAAAAAGATTACCAAGCGGTTGACACATTTGAACAACCTGTTTAATTAAATGAAAGGAAAATAAGTCATTCAGCCATTCATTCACTCCTGAAATGCTCCAGTAACACCTACTGTATGCGCTACAGGTACATTTATTCAACATACAGCCCTCTCCACATGAGATGTTGCATAATATGCACAGTAAGCTGCGATAAACACAATGCGGCTTTTTCTCGCTAACAATGCCGTACAAAATGTCATACTAGGCATCTTGAGCATGTGCTAAGAAATTACAGAAGCTGTAATTGAAGAGTGCATTTGCCATTGCTGCAGCAGATAAAGTCCTGCTCTGCTGTGGCTGCAAGATAACAGCGCTGCATTTTTACAATATGCCGCAACGCACGTGGCTTTACAGCTATCTTCATGCATGCAGGAGCCCGCTATAAAGTCTGGCTATCTTCAATTTAGCGCTGTCTAATGAGAACGTTTAGCAGCTTGGGAAAGAAGCCCTAGTCTGCAGTTAGCATTACCCTGAGCACTGTAAGATTAACTAAATCTAATTGGAACAATATGTCTCGGAAGTCGCTGAGCTTTAGATCCACTGCAGAGCAATTGCATTACAAACAGGGTTGATTGCTTCTGTAAACCAGGGTTAGTTTAGTAGCACTGATTCACTATTACAGTTTGTGTTAATATTTAGGAATAAATTAAATTTTTAGGTTCTCTTTTTTTCATTTAAATTTGACTTAAAGTTTTAACAATTTGTTTGTCTTTTTTATTATTGTCTATATTTTTAAATGTCTTTATTAATGCTTTAGTTTATTTTATTTTTTTCCAGCTTTTTATGGAAGATTGTTTCCACCACAGAATTAAAAAAAATGTGTATTGTGATTGTTTTCCCCCTCTAAATTCTGACTTTTCTTCTCAGAATCGCATGAGAAAGTCTGAATTCTGATATATAAACTCACAACTGCATGAAAAAAAAGTTGTGAGACTAAAACTTTACAATTAAATTAATTTATTTATTAATAATTAAACATACAAAATGTGACACAAAGTTGCAATTACATTACTTTCTTTCTCTCTTTTAAATTCTGTGATGGAAACAGGCTTCCATATTTCTTAGTACTGCAAATTAAACTTAATGAAAATTAGAAATATTGTCTTGGCAACTAGCAGAAATAAAATTATTTTAAGATATTTGATAACATTTATTTTAATATAGTTGGTTTATTTTATTTGAAGTAGTTAGTTAGTTAATTTTAGTTAACCATAATAACCCTGAAATAGAGCTGGAGGCTGTTCCATAAAACAGGTTTACCAAACAAGCCAGGCTTATTTCAGTTATTCTGACTTATTTTGAACCAAATAAACAGACAGTAAGTCAGACAAACTGAAATAAACCTGGCTTATTTGGTAAACCTGTTTTATGAAACAGGCCCCAGGTTTCGCAAAGCTGTAAAGCCTTCCACTTTAAAGGAACCGTTCAATCAAAAATAAAACTTTATTATTTTAAATCATTATTTACTCAACTTCATGTTATTCCAAATCTGTATGACATTTTCAAACTATTTCAAACTATTTTTAACATATATTCCAGTGTAAAGGTATTTTTTTTTTTATATTATTTTTTTTACAAAATTATCGGCGTGTTTGTAAGAAACAAAGCCATCAAGACATTTTTTACTTCAAATCATTGCTTCTGGCTAAAATACAAGAGATATGCATGTTTTACTAGCGAAACCTTACTATATTATTTGTGTAGTTTTAGATTTTATATAAATATTTTAGATTAAATTAAGTAAAAACATTTAATAAATACTAATCTCACTGATTAAATGCAGTAAAATTCATCCCATGAATTCAATATTTTGTTAACCTGAACATTTGTATGTCTCTATACACAGCATGTTTACATTTTTTCTTTGAGATGCTATCAATACATTAATAATACATTTTAGTGTCTATGCAAACATATATGCTACAAAAATGTAAATATGCTATATATATATATATATATATATATATATATATAATCACATATCCTGTAGGCAGAAATCCAGTGTGTATTTGCTGTGGTAGTTTGTTGATCTGTGAAAATTGGTACAAGGCATATTAAAAACATTTTATATGACTTTTATGTCGTCTTGGCAATGAGGTGGAGTTGCACATTAAGATGAGATGAATGCTATAGTTATTACAGAAACATTATGAAAAGCTTGTTTTCTAATGGCTTATTTGCTTATTGAATTGAGACCCTTTACCTGAGGCCAAAAACATCTATGGCATCTGATAACGCCGCGCGAGTCAAAGGGAGCCAATAAATGACTGCCGCTTTTATCATTTGTGGATATAGTGGGTGTGAATAATCACTGCTGTGGAGTCTCATGCACTAATATGTCATTATTCATGGGATAAGAATTATTTGAAGTGGATATGGTGAGATTGGGTCACAGAAAATGTATACAATTTGCTTTAGCGCTCTGAGCGTGATGGCTGTTGCATAACATGACATGTTTTTGGTATGTTCAAAGGATGTTTTTAATTTCCAGTATTTTTTTTTTCCCTCCAGTGATAGTAACCGATTTTTACATCTGTGATCTGATGTATTGTAATTGTGAAATATGATATTCAATGAGATCAACTGTAAGGCGGGACTTAGTCTCATCCGTTGGGAGATGAGTGGACCGTTTGGAGGGGCGGGGTTAAAGGAATAAAGAGGTCTTGGTGATGTCACGTGAAGTTGGTGAAGCGTGAAGATAAACAAAACAAACTAAGAAAATTAATTAAAAACAATTACAGTTAAAACATGCATAGTATAAATATTCAAGTATAATTGTATGTTTGTATATATGCTGAAATGTACAAATATTGACAGCATCTAAAATGTTAAAGTTAGCTAAAATCTAAAGTGTGTCTTGTTTGCACAGCTTTATATTATATTATATATTATATTTGTGTACATACAACTTTGAGATTAAATTAGATAAATGCACTTAAAAAATGATTAAAAACAATAAAACATTAAATAAACATATTATTTCCATTAATTCTATAAATCTAAAAGGATGTAAAATGAAAGACAAATATTTACAGAATCAAAAATTTCTAAAATACACACGCACACACATACACACGCACACATGCACACGCACACACACACGTACACACGCACACATGCACACGCACGCACACACACACACACACACAGCACTGTATATATATATATATATATATATATATATATACTTATTTTAAATATATTTGTGTACTTACATTTTAGGGAGATTTTAGATACATTAGGTAAATGTGTTTAATAAATGTAATTAAATACAATAAAACCCATTAATTATTTCTATTAATTCAATATTTATAAACCTAAAATAATAATAATAATTTTTAAAGAGTATAATTAAAAAAAGATGTAATATATATAAATAAAAATATGTATATGCATGTATATAAATGTAAATAATATTTATATAAATATATGATATAAAAAAAAATTAGCTTGAAGCTGAGCAATTTATTTACGATAACTAATTTGCGAAATGTAAAATCTATGTGAAGTCTCTGTGTGACACATTATAGCGAGCTGAACAGAGCAGTTCAGGTAGCGCTTAACTACCGCAGGTGCACTAAATCAGACGGCATGTGAGCAGGGAATAACTACTGAATAACAAAAGTCTTTGTTTGGCTCCCTGAAATAATTGATTTTTCATGGGATTGAACGTTTTTACGGACCAGAAGACTCGCAAGGTCCCCCTACCACGGTCAGTGGGCCCTGGACTTCCGTGGCAAATGTAATTAATTGGATCTGATTCAAATTAATGAAGTAATTAAAGAACTGCTGGGCCCGGTTTCAGACTTCTGCGGCTAATACGGCCGTCACCAGGGCAAGGCCACACGGACCTGCCGCTATGAGGCCCGTTCCAGCTCTAGGCTACACTTTTTTGTGAGTCTATGGCTGCTTATCTTTTCTTCAAGGCTGTCATCCTCTAGTGTGACCTAAATAAGTCACAACTCACACGCCGTGGTAATCGGGTTTGGGTTATATGAGGGTGAGCTCAAAGGGTGAAGACAACAGCGGCATAACTTTGTAACTAAAACTAGTCTGATGTGCACTTGTTTCTGGGATATCAGTCTGGCGACAACAAATCTGATTGCTCCTGCTGTATTATTATTCATCTAATAGAATATTAAAGGTAAAATTCACTCAAAAATTACTGCTGTCGTAATTTACTGTCTCTCATGTTGCTTCAAACCTGCATTTCTTCTGTGACACGCAAAAGGAGAAATTGTGAATGTTTCAGTCCCTCTTTCTTCATGCAGTTCAGTGTTGTTAATGTGTAATGTTAAAAATTGTTAATCAGAACAGAATACATATGATGTTCTTCCATCACCAAAAAACCTCCAGCAGTGGTTAGGAGAAGATCCTTCATGTCCTCTGTGCTCATCCCCAGCCACCCTCAGACATCCTCACCGGCTGCAAAGTGATATATGGATATACTATATATATATATATAACTAGTGCCAGAGGCCTACAATTTGGGGACTATTTCCATCATGTCCTATGTGTTTAAATAAAAAAATAAAATATAATAATAATAATAATACACCAAAACCAATCAATGAAATATAAATATAAATATAAAAAATGTCAATTGCTTGCACATTTCAAAATAACTAAAACTTAACACATGAAAGCTAATAAACACTATAATAGTATATAAATAATGCTAAAATAGCACTAATGTTGTTACAATTAATGGGAACTGACATTTTAAACTTCAAATAGGACTGAAAAGCACCATAAAAGAATCATACAAGTGCATTATTGCAACTTTTAGGTCATTTCAAATATTAAAAGCTCAAAAGTTTCTTGAAATGTAACTGTGGCTTTTTAACAGTCAGGGCTTGTTTTCTTATTCATAAAGTTCACACATGACTTCACAAACTCATCATTCTGTTAAGATATATGTTCAAAATAAAATGCAGCACAATCAGTTTAATTAATATTTTCCATTATTTAATAGAATTTGTTTTGAAGTCATCGTTCATGCCGTTCCTATTTTAGCCAAATGTGTTATCCTAAAAATTTCACAAAGTGGACAATGTTTCTGGTAAACAACTGATGGTGGAGCGTTGAATCAATAACTTTTAACATTGAATATGTAGATAATCTGAATTTCCTTTAACCCTCAAGTTGTTTCTTTCTTCTACTGAACACAAAAGAAGATATTTTGAACAATGTTATTAACTAAATAGTTGACGGTACGCACTGACTTCCATACCATATTTTTTCCATACTCTGTTACCAGAGTTTCCCATACACTGTCTTTCAACTAGCAGAGGTTTTGATTGTAGGCCTCGTTGATCTTGAACTTTATGCACCTCAGTTTTTGAGCCAAAATTATCCACAAATGATGTTTTTTTTTCACTCATAAACAGAGGTCAATGAGCTCACATCAGTGACAACTATGGATCAATCAGTTTCAAAAAAGAAAAGTGCTAAGTGAAAGAAAAGTTGACAAAAGATTGAATCCAAGATTTGGTGATAATATAGAATCTTGAGTGTGGCTTACAATCAATTTTGGAAAGGCCTGTTATCTGTAATGGGGAACACCAAATTTGGTTCAGGGTTCGAAAATCATGTGATGAGAGATCCAGATTGAAATGCAGTCAACAAACCTGGACCTACTTCATAATCATGCAGTTATAGAAAATTAGTCAACACTTTAGAGCGTCTGTCAACCAATCAGAATCAAGCATTCGCCCATGCCATAAAAATGTAATATAGCGCCGACCTTATTAAAAGAGTCCAAACCAGACTGAAAAAGCAGAAGCAGGTCATCTGGGAGCTGACAGCAGCTTTAGTTATCCTCCGAGATGAAAGAGATGTGGCGGGATGATGAGGCAGGCGTGCGGAAGCATCTCCACACTCCTTTGAAACCACCAGGCCCAGGCCGCACTGAAAAAGGGCCTGTAAGGGTTCACAACTTTTTCATTCCCCGTGATAGTTTGCGTTCATTCACACAGTGTTTGCATTCTACTGTGAAACTTGCATTCGTTTGCACTCTCTTGAGAAACTTTGCATTTATCACACAAATTTTGCGCTCTCTTGAAAAACGTTGCGTTCATTTATACAACTCCTGCGTTCTCCTGAGAAACTTTGCGTTTGTTCGCA
>NW_015505338.1:1018695-1036879 GCF_001515645.1 Sinocyclocheilus grahami | reverse complement strand
ACTTTTGCATTTGCACAATTTTTGCATTCTCCTGAGAAACTTTGCATTTTTCGCACAACTTTTGCGTTCTCCTGAAAAATAAAACGGTTCATTCACACAACTTTTGCATTCCCCATGATAGTTTGCTTTCATTCACACAGCGTTTGCATTCTACTGTGAAACTTGCATTCGTTTGCACAATTTTTGCATTCTCCTGAGAAACTTTGCATTCATTCGCACAACTTTTGCATTCCCTGTGATAGTTTGTGTTCATTCACACAGTGTTTGCATTCTACTGTGAAACTTGCATTCATTTGCACTCTCCTGAGAAACTTTGCATTTATCACACAAATTTTGCGCTCTCTTGAAAAACTGTGCATTCATTTATACAACTCCTGTGTTCTCCTGAGAAACTTTGCATTTGTTCGCACAACTTTTGCTCTCCTGAAAAAAAAAACTGTTCATTCGCACAACTTTTGCATTCTCCTGAGAAACTTTGCATTCATTTGCACAACTTTTGCATTCCCTGTGATAGTTTGCATTCATTCACACAGCGTTTGCATTCTTCTGTGAAACTTGCATTCGTTTGTACTCTCCTGAGAAACTTTGCATTTATCACACAAATTTTGCGCTCTCTTGAAAAACTTTTGCATTCATTTATACAACTCCTGTGTTCTCCTGAGAAACTTTGCATTTGTTCGCACAACTTTTGCGTTCTCCTGAAAAAAAAAACGGTTCATTCGCACAACTTTTGCATTCTCCTGAGAAACTTTGCATTCATTCGCACAACTTTTGCATTCCCTGTGATAGTTTGCATTCATTCACACAGCGTTTGCATTCTACTGTGAAACTTGCATTCGTTTGCACAAATTTTGCATTCTCCTGAGAAACCTTGCATTTATCGCACAAATTTTGCGCTCTCTTGAAAAACTTTTGCGTTCATTTATACAACTCCTGTGTTCTCCTGAGAAACTTTGCGTTCGTTTACACAACTTTTGCGTTCTCCTGAAAAAAAAAACGGTTCATTCGCACAACTTTTGCATTCTCCTGAGAAACTTTGCGTTCGTTTACACAACTTTTGCGTTCTCCTGAAAAAAAAAACGGTTCATTCGCACAACTTTTGCCTTCCCTATGATAGTTTGTGTTCATTCACACAGGGTTTGCATTCTACTGTGAAACTTGGATTCGTTTGCACAATTTTTGCATTCTCCTGAGAAACTTTGCATTTATCGCACAACTTTTGCGTTCTCCTGAAAAAAAAAAACATTCATTCGCACAACTTTTGCATTCTCCTGAGAAACTTTGCATTCATTCGCACAACTTTTGCCTTCCCTGTGATAGTTTGTGTTCATTCACACAGTGTTTGCATTCTACTGTGAAACTTGCATTCGTTTGCACTCTCCTGAGAAACTTTGCATTCATTCGCACAACTTTTGCGTTCTCCTGAAAAAAAAAAACATTCATTCGCACAACTTTTGCGTTCTCCTGAAAAAAAAAAACATTCATTCGCACAACTTTTGCGTTCTCCTGAAAAAAAAAAACATTCATTCGCACAACTTTTGCGTTCTCCTGAAAAAAAAAAACATTCATTCGCACAACTTTTGCGTTCTCCTGAAAAAAAAAAACATTCATTCGCACAACTTTTGCCTTCCCTGTGATAGTTTGTGTTCATTCACACAGGGTTTGCATTCTACTGTGAAACTTGCATTCGTTTGCCCTCTCCTGAGAAACTTTGCATTTATCACACAAATTTTGTGCTCTCTTGAAAAACTGTGCGTTCATTTATTCAACTCCTGTGTTCTCCTGAGAAACTTTGCATTTGTTCGCACAACTTTTGCGTTTGCACAACTTTTGCATTCTCCTGAGAAACTTTGCATTCATTCACACAACTTTTTAATTTCCCGTGATAATTTGCGTTCATTCACACAGCGTTTGCATTCTCCTGAGAAACTTTGCACTTATCGCACAAATTTTGCGCTCTCTTGAAAAACTTTGCATTCATTTATACAACCCCTGTGTTCTCCTGAGAAGCTTTGCATTTGTTCGCACAACTTTTGCTTTGCCCTGAAAAAAAAACTATTTAGTTCTCCTGAGAAAGTTTGCAGTTGTTGGCACAACTTTTGCATTCACCAGAGAAACTTTGCATTCATTGGTACAACTTTTGCATTCTCCCGAGAAAGTTTGTGGTTGTTGGCACATCTTTAGCGTTCTACTGAATGGCCTTGCGTTCGTTTGCACAACTTTTGCGTTCTTTTCCGCACAACTTTTACATTCTCCTGTGAAACTTTGCATTCATTTACAAGAGAAATTTAAATATTTTTGAAGGAATTCAAATATAACTTTTTTCTTTTCCATTGCAGTCACTCTGTAATATTGACTAAGTTGCTGATTAAATTTACATTTTAAAATAAAAATATCTATGAGTATAACAAACTACTACAATAGGAATAACATAGTAACATGTTTCTCTTAAATTAAACATTTCCCACTCTGAGCATGATTTAAACTGCTGTGTTTGTTGCATAGTTTTTTAACTAGTTTAACTGCCGCTTGCATGGCTTGTGTTTGCAGACTGAGCTCCATGACTGTGGGCAGCCTGTTATGCGGTTTCATGCTATGCCCACTTCAACAATGAAGCCATCCTGGCTGCTCACCCACTGGTAGGCATTCACTGTATTTCTTCCCCTCCACCTCCCCTGTCATGCTTAGCTGCTTCCTGCTTGAGGGTGTCACCGTATTTCAGCCACCTGCCCCATTCCAAAGCTGCGCTCCCACGGAGAAATCCGTTTCTCAGCTGCACGCAGATAATGGAACATCACTCTTTTGCCCAAGTCTGGCAACACGCGATTGCCCCTGCCTTGCAAGAGTCGTTAAAAAAGTGCTGAGCAGAAAAACGCTCTTTCTTGACAAATAAAAAAAATCGGATAAGAGAGCAATGGAGTACCTTGGCAGAAAAATATGTGAGGTTTGGAGCGCTGAGTTATTGTGGCGATTAAACCATATGGCCGTGCAGTTTATGGAGGACATATTTACATGTGCTGGCCAAATGATTTCATACATTTTAAAAGGGCCTGATATTACGTTCTCCTAAAACAATAAATAGAGTTACCATCATGCAAATGAAATTTTCCATTCCTTTAGATTTGTGACAGGCCTTTAGATACAGCTGATGTGAGGACATATTTTGTATGAATTCTATTATACATCAATACTTGTTAACATGTAGGAAATATATCTCACAAATATATGTTTGGGTCATATTTCACTGTAAAATCAAAAGAAAAAGAAAATAATACATCATTTGCATGTGAAAATCATTATTTTTTTTACCTTAATGCAAAATGCAATGCAATATTCATCATAAATTATAGAAATATTTAATTTATAAGACACATATTAACAGTAATATGTATTTCCTAATTTGCACCTTTTTCCAACAACAACAGCATACATGTGAATAAACTAATTTGCATCCACTTGTAATGACGGACACTCAGCTTTGCACTGGGGCTTTATGCACTGTGCCCTCTGAGAAAGGTTAGACCCTGTTCCAATGTATCTTGGCACAACAACGACAGAAAAGTCACAGTTTGCAGTTTAGCTTTTTCTCTGTCACAATATCCCTCTGCTGAGTCACAAGTTTTCCATTTTACTGTCCTCTCTGTTTATGTTTTTGTCGACCTGCTATAAGGGCAACAGAGTAGTGCCACTCTCATTACCCAGAGAGGAAAGGTGGTTCCCTCTGACACTCCTATGACAGGACACAGAAATGGCTTTATAGATCTGATGTTCCGGCTTTATTTGTTTCATTGAGAGCAAACAAGGTGACTTGTCTGACGCAATGGAAGAAGGGCAGGGATGTTTGGCGAGGGACGCCCCATTGTGCATATTAATTGAATTCCACACGGACCTCCACCTGTTTGGGTGGGGGTGCATCAGCAGGATATTTCCTGTTGACGTGGGACACATATGTGACTAGTGACACGTGGTTCCTCTCTATCCCCTTTGAGGTTAGATAAGTTTTCTTTGGTGTTTTTTTTTTTTTTTACTTTTTTCTTGCATGATTTTGTAATTTGTATTAGCAGTTAACCAAGCAGGCTTGCTATAAAACACATAAATTATTATGGATATGTATTATTAATATTAAATTAATACATAATAATAAAGGTAAATCAGAATATATTAATGTATTAATTTAATGTATGTAATAGTATAAGTGAATTGAGTAAAGATTATATACATGTGTATACAAAAATATTTATTTTATTTGTATGTGTAAAAATTATATATATATATATATATATATATATATACACACACACACACACAGACACATGCACACACAATCAAAAACATAATAATACCCCCAAAAGTATGAGTAAGCAAGCATGCAACCAAAATAAATCAATACACCACTTGTCCCCATCCAGCCAAGGACAATCCCTCCTTGCCACTCTCCTTCCTCAGGCAACCTGGGAGCAAATCATGGCTGTGGAAACACCGTCATGCCATGCTATGAGAGATAAACACTCCAGCCAGAGAAAGAATACAGCGTCCTCGCTCACACAGTCTCTGGTGGGCTTTTCTCCAGAATTTCCACTACTGAGCTCAGAGCCAGCAATTTGGCTGCCACAGGCAAGATCAGGGCCGGTGCCGTAGATGAATCCAGTCAAACCCCATAAATGCAGACCAGCGCGGAGGGGGCTCTGCGATCAGCTTCCCTTGAGGAATCGTAAGCATCTTCCTTCAAGACACAAGTTCAAAGGCCGAGGTTGCACTTTCTAGAGCTTTGGAAAAACACTTGGGTTTGCTCAGTGGTGGGGGTGAAGCTGACACGCTTTGGCCCTCTCATGGGCCACCAATTTGGCACTCGCTTTGAGTGCTTTTCTCTTTTTGGCTGGAAATTGCCACTGAAAAACAGACTTGGGAGTGTTCCAGTCATCTGAAGCTTATAGAAGCTTACCTGCTTTCTTTTTCTCCTGTGTGTGAGCTAATGAGCAGAGTGCATGCGACTCTGAGGTGAAATAGAGGACCATCGTGCACTTGGGGAGGAAAAATAACTGCATTAAATTGAAAACATTTTTTTACAGAGAAAGTGACAAGAAGTGAGTGGGGAAACGGGGTCAGGAAATGCCGCAAGTTGGATTTTGGCCCATGTAACCCACATAAGCACCACAGCTGAGTATGTTGGTGCATTTACTGTATGTAATCACATGTGTAAAAAATATGTGCTAACCACAGAAATAGATTAGAATAGGTAACAGGGTTTCGAAATAGTTGCAAGTTGACTTCAAACCCATGTTTTCCACATGAGGCTCAGTGTGTCAAAGTAAGTGCTCTAACTGCTAGGTCGCCGCTCTGACATTTAGAAAAAGGTTTAGCCTTTATCCATATAGACTTTTTCACACGCTTATTACATTTCCAGGAATTGAGCTGGAGACACATGCATAGGAATAGTTGTGAGCCAAATTCGAACCTGTGTAGCCAGCATGAGCACCACAGCTCATTGCATTCAAATATGTGCATTAGCCATTTGGCGACTCTGACATCTAGTAAATTGTCAGTATTTGCAGATACATTAGAGAAAAGACAGGAAATGAGATGGGATGGGATTAGAAATACAGTAGTCAACATTTGAAGTGGATCAAAACCTTTCATCAAAGTTGTCCTAAAACCAAAACAATACCCGTTCTTGTCTTTGGACAACCTTGATTAACTTTTTTGATCCACTTCAAATGTTGACTACAATAGTTGCAAGCCAAATTCAAACCAGTGTAGCCCGTATGAGGTCAATGTGTGCACTAAAGTCTCGGCCATAACTTAATCTAAAAACAATTTAGACTTTATACATGTTTTCAGTGTACTAGCTGGGGAATATGATTAGGAGTAGCTGCGAGCCAAATTTGAACCGGTGTAGCCTATATAAGGCTCAATGTGTTGAAGTGTGTTAACCGCTAGGCCATGGCTTTAACATATAGAAAACAATTGCAACCTGTGCTGGCAAAATTAGCAAATTTTCAAAAATGAGTTATTTTGATCTTATTCTCCATTAAAAGATAATTCAAAATGATGCATGATTTGTTGGAATTGGACGAAAAATGACTAAGCTACACCCGTTTGAACTCAACGAAGTCAGCAAAGTCAGTTCTGAGAAAATCAAGTTAAAGTTTTCTGAAGATTCCAAAGCAAACTCACCTAGCAACATTGCATCATTTCCTCCACTACCTTTCTTAATATTAATTACTATAATAATCACAATATAGCCATTTTTATCTTTGTTATTAAAAATAAGAACAGATGCAAAAAACAACAATAGAACACTTTTTTTTTTCATTTTACATCTAAACAAAAACATTAAAGTAAGTAAAACAAACAATCAAATGTAAAAATCACTTCAGTGTGTTCATTACAAATAAACCGATTATTAAAACTACAAAAGCTGTTCAATCAACAGCAGCGATCTTTTCTTTTATTGTTAGATTAACATTGAGACAGATGGCCTATTTATTAAGACCTGCTGTACTGCATGGATCTAATATAATGTTAAACATCAAATGTTTTCCCCAACGGTAACCCAAACGTTCATAACTGATTATGTTTGTGTGAATAGCCTAAGTGTATACAGTATGTGTATGTATCAGGAGCGCGCGTGGAAGAGCCGTTTTGTGTGCTTTTCAGATGTCAGTCAGAGGCAGCGCGAGAAGCGAGCAGAGAAAAAGGTACTACTCTCAGAAAACATACAAATAAATATAATATTAGATGTTTAACTACTATTTGGAGCATTGGGATTGCTAGACGAGGGCTTTTTGTGAACTAATTTTTGTGAAAACCTGAAATTCGACCAAAATCGACATCGTCTGTAGCTCAAAATCCGACTCATTTTGCCAGCACAATTTAACATTTCAACCATTTAGTCCTTTTCCCTCTGCTCATAAGATTTCAAGAAAAGGAGCTGGGGAGCACGATTAGGAATAGTTGTGAGCAAAATTCAAACCAGCAAAGCCTACGTTAGTATCATAGCTCAGTGTCCCATTGTTGCTACTTTGTATGTAACTGTCCCGACCCTAACCAGACACAAATCAGGGCACTTTGAATAATTTACAGAATTAAGCCTAAAGTATACTTCATTGTCACCTTGAACACCTAAAAATTACACATACATGCTCACAGTCATTGGAGTGTACTTTGAATAGCTTGCGCATTCAACTATGTGCTAAACGGAGTGGAACAAGGAAAATTAAGTATACCTGGGCCTTTAGTGAATGCTACATGCTAAGCCGCAGATGTGCCATGTAGTATATCGTCTATTGCAAAATATGAAATTCTTACTTCGAAAACCTGAAGATTGTGTCTGCCACCATGTTTGCTGATTGGACTGCAAGATTGGACATATCTGTTCCTGCCCTCTATCAGTCAAAAAGGCATAAACCAAGTCTGCAGGTATGCAGTTTCAGCAGAACACCAACTATAAAAACACACTCCCTCCCGTCCCATCCAGCCCTTCCTAGAACATTCCTCTCCTGTTCCTCCTCTGGGTCACTGAATGGCCAGTTCAACCAGCCAGGGGGGGAACATAATCCTCCACAACATATTTCCCACTGAGGCATTTTCTGAGCTCGCTTGTCTGTGAAAAGCTGTGAGATTACTGGAACTATTAAAAGAGTTTTAAAGCTCATTAACTTTGTGGTCACATTTCCGTTTTAGTGTGCTTCAAAACATCAGCTGCAACATGATAGATGCTACGCCGCTTTATCTCTCAGGCCCACATAGATGAGGTGAAACGAGTGGCACGTGATACATGACATTATTAAACGAACTCAGAGCTGGTACCCCAACACCATGCTCTCGACGTAGAGAGGACTGCAGCTGTCTGTTCAGGAGGAGATGTAGAGTTGTTTTTATGCAGGATCTGTACAAGTAGGGTAAGGTGTAAAGTGAGTGTGAACACAGAAGAAAAAGTGTTGTTCAGCCATCAAAAATATTTGACAGATATCTCAGAATTTAGTAGTACAACACAAATATTGTTTTGACCGAAAGTTTGAACCGTTAATATTATAGAGCTAATGTGGATAGCATGGCCGAGATCATTTGGTCTTGGGGTCTTGACAAATCTGAACATAGTTTGAGACATTTAGATCTATTTTGAAACTCTAGAGGAGACACAGGGTCTGAGATTGGTCTTTTGGTCAGGAGACCAACTTGAGATGCAGGAGACAGGCCAAAAAAAGATTCTATGCAAGTATGCTAACTTAGGCGCTAATGGTCATATTTCATGGTTCTTACATTACTGTGGTAGTTAAAAACCTCAGTACTCATGGGGGGTAGCTTTAGATTTAAACAGATTCAGCTATTAAACCAGATGTGTAATTAGGCAGCTAGCTAGCTGTAAATGTCGATGGTTAGCAAACTAGCCTTCAAATCCTACAAATTTCTGCTCTGCCATAACACCGTTTGCCTTGAATTGGCAATAATGCAAATGCAATAATGCAAAACTAGTCAAAATTGATCGAGTTCACATAGATAGCAAGCGTGTGTGTTTGCATACTTTGTAGAGCATGTTTTGGGCCTTAAAAGGATAGTTCAGCCAAAAATGAAAATTCTGTCATTAATTACTCACCCTCGTGTTGTTCCAAACCCGTAAGACCTCCATTTTTCTTCGGTACAGAAATTAAGATAATTTTGATGAAATCCGATAGCTGACCCTGCAGTGACAACAACGCAACTACCCCATAATGTAATCAAGTCGTCCCCCTGTGGTGTGCATGTCAGACAGTGGAAAATGACACCAGGTGCCTTTCATCCATAGCACCCTCTTCTCTCTGTGTGGTCTTGGGTCACAGAGCCCCCGTTTACCATTCCCATATCTGACAGGTCTCAAATCAGTCACTTTAAACTCTTGCCAAATCTTCACCACCAAATGGTGACGTCAAATCTGATCTAGGATTCATTTGTAGGATTCAGTTGCCCACAAGGACCAATACATGAATCCCTGGTGTCTCTTCGGCATAGCAGGCACTGGCTAATTTTACTCGGCACTACGTATTTGGACAAGGCGACCGCCACTTGCAGCTGTCTCCTGGCTCGAATTACAGGTGCTTAAACTGCGGTGTAAAAATAAATGGAGGTGAGAATATTGCAGTGGAGATGGAGAGGGGGTGTCTGGCAGGAGAAAAAAGATGGTAGGAGGGAGAACAAGCATAGAGACAACTACAAAGAGACTGACTATACCCACCACAGTGATTTGGATCAACATTAGACGGTGCATAAGAGCCAACATTTCTCGGATCACCTGGCTGGCGGTGGTACAGATATCAAAATCACGATTTGTTATCAATAACAGTTCCAGTGGTATTCCCAAAACTGAGAACGGATATCTGAAGCTTTTTAAATGCTACAAATGAACAAATATACAAATGAATTGTCATCATATGATTTGAAAGAGAATCATAACCACTCTTTAAAATGGGTTTTGATGAGTGAGCAGTCTTCTGACCGAATTCTTGATATTGGTGTACTATCCTTTTAAGATGATTGAACTTTTAAAACATTGAGGTTGACAATTTTCCTCAGCCTTGTTGAGTATGCTGGGTTTAATTACAGACTCATTAGGTGGCTTATTACCCTGATTTGAATTTACTGAGTCAGTCGGTCGTCCAGTTAATGCCAGGTGAGAAATTACTCTTGTGTGTCGAATCTTAGCCTAGCGAAATTAAAACAGACACACACATAAACATCAGTGACATTCATATACCTAACAAGGTGTTTTTTTCTCCTTTCATGTCATTCATAAAAAGTACCACTGTATTACCAAGAAAAACCATGATGGTTTTCAATGCTAGTGATGACGCTAGGTTTAGAAATGACTAATTTCTAAACCTAGCAAGGGCATGTGAAAGTTATTTTCATCCTTTGTATCATGACAAAGGCATTACTGTGTCAGCACATTGTCTTAAACTTGCGCTCAGAACATATAAAGACTGATGTGTCATGATAGACACGTTTAACCTTCCCCACGGTCTTATTTTAAACATCAGAGTGAAGATCTGTCAGCAACAGTCCTGTTTTATATTTGACCTTGTGAAGAGAAATACAGCAAGGAACAGAAAAACACAAACCCAAAAATTTTGAAGGAATTTCTTCAACTACAAGACCTGTGGAGAAAATACTTAGTCTTAAAGGCACTTTCTGCAGCAGTTTTTAATAATAATCTATCTATCTATATATCATCATATGTACGTGAAAACTGCATATCATATGCACGCGAAACTGCGTAGGCCTATTATATGCACACCAAACACGTGTATCATATGCACGCCAAAGTCCATTTTTGAGTATCAATACCACGAGTTTTCGTTTTTATTTGGCATACTATTTATGTGCATTTTCATGACCGGGCTCGACAAACACCTTGTGCACAGTTATGGCATATGAGACAGCGCTGCCCACATGGCTATTGCTTCCAAAAAACAGCTAATTTTTACCAGTTCTTTTGTCTTTGGGTCGTTATATTTCTCACATATTTCTGATCGTTCTAAATCAGATACAGATAAAGTAGCACAGTAAAGATTACATCCATATGAATGCATTAGTGAGAGTGATTGCATGTGTGAATTAGTTCTACCTGGCAGCGTCTCTGTAGTAGTGAAGCTGTGGGATTTAGTTATTAAGAAATGTATGCTTGAACTTTTCAGTTTCTAAGCTATTTTATTGAGAAATCACAGAACAGTGTTGACAATACATTTCCGCGCTGAATGATTCTGCGCGCGTGATGTATGAGCTACTGTCTGTATCCTATGTGTGTGCGTTACAGTGCAGCAGCGCATTAGATTAGAACGGCGATTAACTTACCTACCTGTACAATAAGCGGTTTAAAACGTGCATTCTACTGTTCAATTTCGAGCATCCAGTAATATAATCACAGATGTCTTGTGGATCGCTTTCAGAGTATGCATTTATTTGTCATTTTAACTGTTTGGAAACGGAGCGTAAATGTGGAAGTCCTTCAAAGATTTATTATCCTGCTGCGCCCTCTTTAGGACCAGCGACTAGTCGACGTCAAGCTTAAAGATTCATGGCAGAGCATTGAAGTCGACTATCATAACAGAATCATAACTGATTGTTTAATATGTTAACCATAATAATAGCACATAATAATGATATTTTTTATTGTTAATACTTTAATATTTTTTTTAATCTTTTGACTAGCACAGCTTGATTAGAAATGGCACCAGTGTTATTTTAGTATCACTGAAATACTGTTTTAACAATTTTAATGTTTTTATATTTCCTGTTTTCATTTTAATTTTAGTTAAAGTTTTAATAATATTGCTGTGTGTTTTTGTCTTTTTTTTAATAAGTCTAGTTTTTATATCAGTTTTAGTTTTAGGTTTAATATATTTCAGGTGAAGTTCATTTTATTTAAAGTAATACAAGTTTATTGACTGATCGATTGAGTGACAGATTATTTTATTTGATTTTTTACTCATTTTTTACTCAACATTAATATTGAAATATTGACCCAGATTCTTACAAAAAAACCAGGTCCACTCTTTATAGCTGTAGAAACACCCAATAAAAGAGAAAAATTTGCATGGGTTTTCTGGTTCTCAGTTAAGTCTAAATCTCCCTCTTCTCATCTTGCGTGCAGTGTCTCGATGTCTCTACGCTTGGAATAGAACCAATCTCAAATATCAAGCGGGCCGAAGGTTTGAAGCAGCCCATGACGCTCCACTAACCTCAGCGGAGGAGATAAACTCCTACAGCAGAGGAAAGCAGCTTTTAGGTCAGTGTAGACTCAGCACTAAGTGTTGATATTCGTCATGATCCCTTTGTTGAGACATTGCGGTCTCGGGGAGGAAAGTGGTACCAGGCGGCTACTGGCTGTGTACAGTACCTCCAGTATGACCTTATCCTGCTACCTTTTTGTAGAAGCATAACCGAGAGCTTGTATTGCCTGAGAGTGATTGCCAATAATAGACAACTAGCAGTTTCAGTGAAAGATCTGACATTTAGTGCATTAAAGAAGAAATCCTAATATGCCATCTTGATGCAAAATTATGCTTAAACCACAAAGCCTTTGAGAGGTTATTAAAGGCTTATGTAAGTTGCATGACAAGCTACAAGGAATTTACAGATTTATGAAGGATAATAGTTATTATTTTACACAGTTATAGCACTGGAATCCAGACTGACATGAAATTTTATGTTTGACTTAAGAGGCTGTTTGAATGCTGAGAGCAAAGAGGCTGTTATTTTCTGCCTGCTTAAGTAAATGTTTGCTAAATGGGACTAAATGGTACTTTTAACACACTATACTACACTTTCGCCTGGAATACTTAATTCTGATTGGTTAGTTCAACCGGAACTCATGAGAAAACACAAGTTTTTTTAAAGGGGTCACATGATGCTTTTTTAAAGATCATTATTTTGTGTATTTGGTGTAACAGAATATGTTGACATGCTTCAATGTTCAAAAAACACATTATTTTTCAAATACTGTACATTATTGTAGGTCCTCTATGCCCCGCCTCTCTCAAACGCTTCGTTTTCTACAAAGTCCCTCCTTCCGACAAGCGCAGTCTGCTCTGATTGGCCAGCTGACCCAGTGCATTTTGATTAGCCAAACACCGCAAGCATTCGTCGGAAATGTAACGCCCCTTACCATAATCACGAGCTTCATCTTTCAAAATAAATGTAAAGACAGAGCCCTAAAGGGGAACAGAGTCGCGTGACAGACACAGTGATGAAGCTGGTATGTGTTTGCAGTACACAAGTCTCTCGCTCTCGCTCTCTCTCTCTCTCTCTCTCTCGCACTCTCTCTCTCACTCTCTCGCGCTCTCTCTCTCACTCTCTCGTGCTCTCTCTCTATCTCGCGTGCTCGCTCGCGCACACACACACACACACACACGATGCGCAAAACTCCGCATTTGAACAGTCAATAGCAAATACTTAAAATAATAACAAAACAGTAGCTGATTCAGAAGTGCCAGATTGTCATAGCAAAGTCAGAATTACCTCCTCTCCTAGGTTCACGAAACGGTCGTCCATAAAATGCATTGCTGTTCTGTTGTAAGTAATCTTAAAGATTTCTAAATGCATCTACTTTCGGAAGGCCAAATAAAGTGCTTTTGCTTTCGCCTAGAAACACACAGCGTCTCCCTGACATGCTGCTTCAACACTAACTGCGGTTACTGAAACCACGCCTTCTTTCTTTGTGTGCACATTTGGGCGGCGTTATGCAAATATTTCCACATAGTGAGGTAGATATGTGGGGGCGTGTTAGAACGAGCCATTTTAGGGGGGCGTGGCAGAGTCTTAACTTTGATAAAGAATATCTCTTTGGTTTTGAGACTTTAGTCTTTGCAACTTCAGGGATCTTATCTATGCACAATCAGCTTGTAACACTCCAAAGAGAAAGGAAAACTTGAAATCGCATCATATGACCCCTTTAAGAGTTGGCAATTTTGTATGAATGAATTTGATTCATAAGAAGGCCGTACAAAAAAATACAATTGAAATTGTGTGAATTCATACAAATTTGATACCAATTCAACAAAATGCACAATTGCACTATTTTTGTATAATGACGACTAAACTGTGTAATTTAATGTTGTCCCAGGCTCCACTTTGCATCGAGTTGTAGTTTATTTTCCAATAATGACCAGTTGACTGTAATTATAACTTGTATTAGCTTTGTCAGAGAAACCATTAAGTGTAATAGAAACTACATTTCTGGGGGCCCTAAGCAAAATTTTGTCCCAAAATGACCCTCAACACTTTAATCTTCACTGTAAAAACAACTGTAAAAAAAAGGGCACATTGTACAGTAATAATATAAGGGAATTTTCCATATCAATTTTTACAGGTGTTTTGCTTGTATTTTCAATGTTGTACTTCATTGCATTGTATTTTAGGGTTAATGGAAATGTCCGTAAAGTTCACCACAGCTGGAAAATAAACCACAACTTGATGTACGTCAAATTTACCAACCTGATCTCACGGGCAATTCATACATATTTTATGAGGTGGCTAATTCGTTAAACCTCACTCGTATGAATTTGTATGATTTGTGAAAAATCGTACGTATTTTACGAGGTGGCAAATTCGTAAGAATTCGTAAGAAGGACCACACCTGACGCCGCCTCTAAACTTACCCCTTAGTGAGGTCGTACAAATTCGAAATGAGTCACCTTGTAAAATTCGAATTAGCCACCTTGTAAAATACATATGATTTTTTTTTTTACGAGTTAGGTCGTACGAATTAGCCACCTCGTGAAATATGTACGAATTGCAGTGAATGATTCACTCATTTTCTTTTGTTGTTTGATTAACATTGTAAGGTCACTGCTGTCCTGTTTATTGACTGCTGTCACTTTAAGACTTAACTGACTGTGTTTAAGTGAAAACTTGCAAGACATATTTTTGTGTGTATTTATATGTGTATGTGCATGGCCGGAGCCCGAAGTAGCCTATAATTGTCTGTGTTTCTTTTTCAATATGCTTTTAACTCTTTTTTTAGTATTGATTTGTTTTGGATGTTACATAGAAAGGATGACAGCGCCCCAATTTAAAGGAAAGGAGCAAAAAGCTGCAAAATAAATAAATAAATACAAATATAAACTAAGATTCTGTTAATCATGCAGGCACTCTGGTGGATTGGGGACCCTACATACAGTAACTTGCATACTTTGTGTATGGGGAGAACCGGTACTGACTAGAAAGTCAATAAAAAGTGAAAAAGTACCCAATTCACTTTCTTTGGATTCACACTAACTTGAAACCGGACTCACACTGAATTTCAAATATCACAAAATGTAGTATGGTTTATGCTTAAAATATGAAAATTTAATTTATCACATTAATTTTCTTATTTTAAGAATGATTAAACATTTTAGTGGATTTTTTACTATTTTAGGGCTGAGCACAGATTTACAAATTTTCTAAGTGTACAATTTCCTGATGTTTCCAGGCTTTCTTTTACAATCCAAACCCAGTTTCTGTATTTAAACTGCATTTATTTGGCATTGAGTTGCAACCTTGTTACACACAGATGCAAATGTGACATATATCCACCTCATTTCATTAATATTTTCATGACTATAAGGGCATACTTTGCACATAAACTAAACATAAGGGAAGTGCTGTTTCTCGTCTGTTAAGGACTGTTTTATCAAATCAGAAGCAGCTGACTGCAAACATGGCTTGTTTAGGGATTACCCACAAACCCATGGGGCAGGCATGTAATATATGTAGCACTGCCTTAAAGGTTAAATTAAACATTTAGAGAAGCATGAAGGATTTGTGTGGCCTGTTTTGGAGTATTTTAGGCAAGATAATTTAGTTATTCCATCACTGCTGTTTGAGATGATGGCATTTGTGCAGTCTGCGACATGTAAATGTGTCTTGAGGCTGTCATAATGTTGTAAAATACTGTCTGCTGAGTGATTTGCTGAATATCTGTCAGAATAAGGAGATAAGGTGTGAGGCAGCAAGGACATTTATATTAAAAATAATGTTAAAAAAATAATAAAAACAGGATTTCATGAGATTAAGATTGGTGGGATGTGAGCGTTTTGTTTTAATAAAGTATGCTATTACTCATACTTAATGTTAGCGGTTTGTGTTTAGAACACAAATTATGTGTTTTTTATTGAGGCGAGGACTGCTATTTCTTTTTCAAATAATCATACTTGCAAGTTTTGCTTGTTTGACGATATAAAATGTCTGAAAATTAATATATATATAGGATTTCCCCCCCTTTTTGGTTGTAGACCAGTAAGCAGCCCCTTAGTAGCCACCCACACCCTAGCAACTGCATAACAATGCCCTAGCAACCACCCAAAAACACCTTTTCAACTGCCCACCAGCTTGTTAAAAGACACATAAAACACATTATAAATGCATGGCAGGTCATTAAAAATTCTGAACACCTTAGCAACCACATAGCCACACATTAGCAATCATATATTGATACACTAGGCTATTATATAGTATTATAGTGGTTCAACGCATTATATTGTGTTTTGTCTTTTTTGAGTCACAGATCGGATTATTTTTTTCGGATAAGCAAGAAAAAAAATATTAAAAGCACAATGACAGTGCCGTGAAGCGTTTTTGACATAAGCTAATTTTATGTGTACATATACGCAACTCGGTATTTCCGCGCTGTCTGAAACACATCTCTATATGCTTGTGCGCGCTTTGATTGTGTGTGAGAACAGTGCGTGAGTATCGAATTGAGCTGTATTTCGTTTCTTATTCTTGTGGTTTAAAATTGCTTGAACATGTAAATTGGCAAATTAATATGCGAATCATGTGCGTGCCGAACAGTATAGGGTCTTGTCCGTACATATCAAGGATCAACTGCGATCCGTTTAACCCCTAATATGTGACAGATCAGATCAATCTTTCATTTACTTATTTAACATGAAATCGTCAAATTGCTACTCCATATCAATCGCATACAACGAAAATACTGAATAATAAGAACAATCATTAACACGCAATAAATAACAGAGTGTCATGTCTATACACATTTTTCCCAGAACGTTCTTGCGACCCGGTAGCAATTCTTCCACGGCCCGGTAGTGGGTCGCGACCCGGTGGTTGGGGACCTCTGACCTAGAACACCCTAGCAATTGCATAGCAATCCATTGTAAGCAACTGCATAATAATGCCATAGCAACCACCCAGAGCACCTGGTATGTTGCTTAGCAACCACCTAGAACACCCTACAAAATAAATAGCAACCCATTGTATACAACTGTACAGTAACAACCTAGCAACAACCAAGAATACCCCCAGCACCATGACAACATGTACGGCATGCTCCAATAAATACTTATGAAAATGTTTTTCAGACCCGAATAGAGGAGTTGGCCAACAAACAAAATACAAAGAAAAACAACTACCTGGGCGTCGTCAACGCAACATGTTCTACCTGAATAAACCTGAGGAGGTGTTGTATGAAAATTTTGTGGCCTCATTAAAGACTCCCTAGAAATGAAAGCATGCCGTTAATAACAGTGATTATTTTCCTCTCTCGCTATTCAGGCTTTTGATGAGAAGCGCCGGCCTTCCATTGTTCTCCAGTGGCTTTTTAAAGCATCCCAACCTGCTTCCACATCCAAGAGGCAGCTTAATGATTGGCCGCAACATTATGCAATTCAAACAGGCTATTTTTGGCCAGTCGTGGGGTGCATATGCAAATTTGCACTGCATATTTCACGTGGTTGGTAATACACACAGAGATGACAGAATAAATACATGCATAAGCTATATTCGGACAGGAGGCGCTTTCAAAATGGCGGCAAAATGAACAGCAAATGTTGTCTTTTTGAGGCCTGAAGGTTCATTAGATGGGAGCATTCCTCAATCCCTTGGGTGGCATAACCATGTGGTCAGCAACTCGCCACTTCACATTTTACTCGCCATGTCGTGAATAACGCGACCACCAGATTTATTGACCCGACTCCCATGGGTGCACTTAGCATAGTTTCCCTTGGGCAGATCAATTATTTATAACACATTAAGAAGCAGGTTAAGGGCTTTAAACTAAATGAAAACACAATGGGGATGTTATGGTTGATTTGAGGCAGAATAGAGAATGGGGTGAAGGAGGGATGACTGTCGTAAACACTGAAGCAGATGGAATTTGAATTAAATACTTTTCCCGTCTGTTAACCTCGCCTAAGGACTGTATTCCTCCTGATAAGGTCAATGTTTATTGCTTATCTAATGTTTTTTTCTGTGGTAATGTTGTGTCTTCCTCCATTTCATTCTTACTTGTTTGGCTTTTGCAGTGCAGGGGAAATTACTTGACTGGAGTTTCCTAAGCTACAAGCTAACAGAACACTAGCTATATTAAACCTAGTTATTGTTGCATGAATACTAAATAATTTTAACTAGCATGAAAAACAATGAGGGTTTTTGAATACATGCTGACTGACAGCAATAAACATATTAGATACAGAGACAGTTTTCATGGCAACTGTACGTTTTGATATAAAGCAAAATACCTAAAATTCAGTGCAGAGAAATATTACATTATTGTGACAGGCATCAATACAATGTAATAGTATATTGTATTTTGTAATTTGTTACTAATAAATGTAACAGTAACACTCACTAATAAATGTAAAGGTATTTAATTATATATATATATATATATATATATATATATATATATATATATATATATATATAT
>NW_015505338.1:992820-1018646 GCF_001515645.1 Sinocyclocheilus grahami | reverse complement strand
TATATATATATATATAATTAATTTGTTTTATTGACCCATTATGTGTTTGTGAGGTTTTCTTTGAATCATTTTATAATGCATGATATCCACTGTGTTGTAGAGGTTAACTTTTATATCAAGAATAATGTTAGCTGAGTCACCACAGCTTTAAGTGAGATTTTGCCTCTATTCTGGAACATAATGTTGACCACCACATACCAGCACTGAGGACATTGGCAGGCAGAGCCCCGAATAATATGACAGCCTGTACGCTTATTAATGTGTTCTGTCTGTCTCTCTTAATGTCCTTCTGGCTCGGGGCACCGCTACAGGTGTTTTAGACTACATTATGGCTCATTCTTTTGCCATCCAAATACAAGGTAGCATTTTTCGTCCAGCTGAATACATTTTCTGTATAAACAGAAGCTGCTTACATATTGATGGTTTCTTGTGCATATTTGTGTCCTAACATAATGTTTTCCCTTTTCTTTTGTGTGTGTGTGTGTGTATATATATATATATATATATATGTATATATATGTATATATATGTCTATATACAGTATATATATGTATATGTATATATACACACACACACACAAAAGGAAAGGGAAAACATTATGTTAGGACAAAAATATGCACAAGAAACCATCAATATGTAAGCAGCTTATATAATGTGTATATAATGTGTGTGTGTGTGTGTGTGTTTAATTTAGCATAATATTTTATTGTTATTATTTCTTAGAAAAAAAAGACAAATCTGATTCATTACTTATTAAAAGTGTTATATATATTATATATTAATATATATTGTACAGTCATGTGGTGCAACCAAGATGCAGAAACATGGAGAGACCCCGACCCTCATGATTGTTTGCCAAGGTCCATTAATCTGTTAGAATATCAAATATTTTGACATTTTTATTTGTATGATAAGGCAAGGATAGTTCAGGTTGTTGGTTGTTCATGTCATTTGGTGCAACTCCCCAAAAACTTATATGGTATTTGTAAAAATACCTTTTATCTTGAATTTTTTTTTTATGTTTTTGAAAATAATGATTAAGACATGTACACTCGAGGTGTGAATAAGTTGCACCACATGACATTTTAGTCATGTCATTAAATTTAACCTTTTTTTCTGTGGATGACAACAGCTGGATCTGGACTAATGCATCAAAAAAGGTTCTCTCAACATGTTACTTTACTTTAAGACATGACACACCATCCTAAAATATTCAGGTTGGATAAATAACGCACCAAAGGGATCAACTGTGAGGAGAATTAGAGTTAATTATATGCTCTGAGTGCCTGGATAGTTTGAATAGCAAAGTTAACAAGTCAGTTCTCGCCAAAAAAGACCATTCTATTCTTTTGGAAAACCGCGATTGCCCAGTTAAGTTTCATCCAATGTTTATCACTTCAGTGCTGTTGGTTAGACATGATCCAAATGGGACTACATTGAGATAAAGAGTAGGAGAAAGTGCCAACAGGCGCTTAGTCCAACTGAATCGAAGTAAGCGGGAATCCACGGTTATTTCTTGGGATTTGTTTCAGTTCTTTGAAGGATGCCACAGCTGCAGGATAACAGCTTTACCCTTCCAAATCTTAGCGTGCACAAGAGACGGAAAGAACTACGTTCGTTTTTTAGTAGAAGAAGTTCCAGCACTTATATTCCCCAATGATAAATCCATTTCCTCTATTTCATTGCTCTGAAGCAAATTTTTTGAGAGGAAAGCACTCCAGACACTAGCAGCTTAGGCAGGCTCTCAACCAAAGATATCCTTCATTTCCATCGGGACTCATGGCATGCTGGTTTGTTAGGAACTTGGATTCACTGTCGGAAAACTCCTCTTATATTGAAAGGCTCAAAATAGAAGGGGCCTGAAACCTGCACTATTTATTTAAATCCAAAGGCACTGACATTTTTCCCAGGAGTTGCGTGGGGTTTCATTCTATGCAACGCAAATACAATGCAGCGCCTCAGTTTGTGAATACTATTTCTCATTTAAAGGTCACTTCATTCAAACTTTGTTTTTAGTCTGATGTTGCTGGGAAGTCGGAGTTAAGCTGGGAGCTGTGTTTTGGAACATGATAGCATGTTTTCTAGCCAACCCGATCTCGGGAGAAAACGTGAATATTTTATATTCACCAAGGTGGCGATTTTGTTTGAAATCAAGCATTGAAGGAAGCATGAAGGTCCACACATAAACCTAAACGGTCACTGGGGCACATGCAGATCAAAAGAAAACATACAAATGAGCAGACACAGTATAACATCTTAGTCTCTGAATGCTATTTATTGTTTAAAGGCCATTTCATTCATGACAGCGTGGGTTCTAGCCAAGCAATCTAGAATCTATAAACTGTAAATATGACTATTTTACGAGGTGGCATTTTCGGATGAATTTGTGCAATGTGATCTGTATGTTAATATCCAATTTTTAGGAAAAAATAAGAATTAAGGTCCACCTCTAAACCTAACCATCAGTGGGGCACAAACTGATCATCTGAAAGCATATAAATGGGATCATACAAATTTGTATGAATTACAATGAAATTCTGCGATTTCTAATGAATTGTCAATGTGATTTGTAAAATGTGATTTGAAATGTATGATTCTTAGAAGAATCATAAGAATAAACGTTCACCCCTACATCTAACTGTCAGTTGGTGTAAGCAGATCATACAAAAACATAAGAATGAGATTGTGCAAATTTTTACAAATTAGCCACAAATTTACCAAACCTTTTCAATCTGTGCCACGCAAATACAACGTAACAATCCAGTCCAGTACTGATTCTTATTTAAAGATCACTTCATTAATAGTAGCATGGTTTCTAGCCAACGATGTCGTATAAGATCATAATATGTGATTCATATGGAAATTTTAGTTTTTAGAAAAAAAACAAAACATGAAGATCAGTGGGGCATAAGAAAATCTTACGAAAATATACAAATTAGCCACAAATTAGCCAAAAAGTTTCATTCTGTGCAACAAAGATACAACGTAATAATTCAGTTTCAAAATACTGATTCTCATTTAAAGGTCACTTTATTCATGTTAGCATAGTTTCTGTTCAACCCAATTTCATGAGAAAACACAACTATTTTACAATTTCATATGAATTCATAATATGGAAATGTATGATTTTTAGAAGAAAAAAACAACAAAAAAAACATGAATACAAATTAGCCACAAATTTGCGTTTAATTCTGTGCAATACAAACACAACGTAACAATTCAGTTTCAAAATACTGATTCTCATTTAAAGGTCAAGTCATTTATGGTAGTGTCTAGCCAACCCGATTTCATGAGAAAATGTGACTATATTACAGAGTGGCATTTTCGTATGAATTTGTACAGAGTAATTCATACAGAGATGTACAATTTTTTAGAAGAAATGTAAGTTATGAAGGTCTAAACCTATAAACATAACCGTCAATGGGGTGTAAGCTGATTGCAAGAAAACATACAAATGAGGTTATACAAACCACTTAACTACGTCAAAGCATAAAATGCTAACAAATTTCCTAAATTTAAAAAAAAAAAAAAAACACTTTGACTTTCTCTTTATTTATTCCTTCCCTTTCTAGCTTGTACATATTTGAACAAATGCCTGAAACTAGGTATTACGAGCACTTCCTGTGTCAGTTTGCCTCTTTAAGAAGAATCGTTTTATGTATTCCCCAATTGTAAGTCACTTTGGACAAAAGCGTCTGCAAAATGACTAAATGCAATTGCCATGAGACTTGTTCCAATCTGATCATTAGCTAGTTGATGTTCCACAAACTCTGATATGATCAGCTGGTAGGTGGCTTGTTGCTTGTCAAAGATGGTCTACCAGCTTGATCTAGCTAATAACCAGATTGGACCAGTTAATGACACCAGCTGCCATGTTCCAAAAACCAGCTCCCAGCTTAAGCTGGATCAGATTCACCATAGAATGTGTATAAGGACCCTCAGATTTTGGTGAAACAGAAATATAGATAATTTGATTGTTTACTCAATCAGTTATTAAGAAATATATCATAAATGTGAACCAGTCATAAGGGTAAATTTTTCAAAATTGAGATTTATGCATCATCTGAAAGCTGAATAAATAAGCTTTCAATTGATATATGGTTTGTTATGATAGGATAATATTTGGCCGAAATACAACTATTTGAAAATCTGGAATCTGAGGGTGAAACAAAAATCAAAATATTGAGAAACTCGCCTTTAAAGTTGTCAAAATGAAGTTCTTAGCAGTGCATATTACTAATCAAAAATTAAGTTTTAATATATTTAAAGTAGGACATTTACTAAATATCTTCATGGAACATGATCTTTACTTAATATCCCAATGATTTTTGGCATAAAAGAAAAATCTATAATCTTGACCCATACAATGTATTTTTGCCTATTGCTACAAATATACCACAGCGACTTAATACTGGTTTTGTGGCCCAGGGTCACAAATAACAATGAGTGGATCTAAAATACTTGCAAGAGAACAAACTCACAGCATTTTGCCCACAAGTTGAACCGAGTCGTTCAGCAGGTCTATACATTTTTTATAACTCGATGAAAGGACTTTTGGATTAATCACTGTGGACTCGGACAGGTTGTAGAGATGGCCATGAAATATGAATACAGCCTAGTTACACTTCTGACAGATTGGCGGTGATGTGTACAGGCCCTTGCCCAACACAGGATCATCATCCTGGCTTGTCAGAGTGCTCAGGAAAGGCAAATGTTGTCGCTTAACATTAGGTAGGACTGCATATTTCACCTGCAGTGTTGTGATGGGTCTTTCTCTTTCATTTATATGTCCACATGGCCGTCATTGAGTGTAATTCTCTTCTTAGGGTGGTGGCGCCTGTATGGTTCGATCCTCCTTAGATCTCAGTTCACTTCACAGGAGACTTTCTGGCTTTCTGTCAGTATAAAATCTGGTACACGTCGCAGCTTATTCTAGCAAAAAACTACAAACTTAGTAACTTAGACAGTAACTTTTGAACATGAGTGTTAGGGATAGTCATTGTGAAATCGGACATAACCAGGGCTCAACAATAAGGATTATTTAAATTTTTGGGTTATTTTTAATTGCACTGGCAACATTAGCCCCGTTTCCACCACAGGAACTTTCCCCAGGAACTAGGGACTTTGGGTCGGTACTCGGTGTGTTTCCACCGCAGGAACCAGGATCTAAATAAAGTTCCGGGTAAAAATTTGCCCCTCAGAAAGTCCCTGCTCGTGAGGTAGTACTTTTTCAAAAGGTCCGGAACTTTCGGGGGCGGGACTTGTGCGCTGAACATGCTGATTGGTTGAGTTCACACAGCATTGTAGTTCAACCACCATTTATTTGCATAATTATTTTGTTATTGTGTCATGAAAAGTAGTTTTAAAAGTATTTCAGGTGAGAATGTAGTTGTTTAAAACTCAAATCTGCGGATATAAACACAGTGCCTATTTTAAAATGTGTTTCGCCGATTTCGGAGACGTGAGCTTCACGCGATCAGCGGGCGCTCAGTGCTCATGTTTCTCGACAAGAGCAGCCTCAACTCAGCCAGTCCTTCTGACATTTGCCGCTGGCTCTGATTTCTCTGTAGTGGTTAAACATAAGATATCATTCGTTTTGGGTAAATCTAACAGGTAATCTTTGGTCTTAATTCTGTTAATCTATTAATATGTTAAAATGAAAATGAAAAGAGGCAATACTGTTTGATATAATATTTTGTTTCATTGTAATGTATGTACGTTCCCTGTACTACATTTCTGCGGCTATTAACATGTTTAAATGAAAACGAAAAGAGGCAGTGGTGTTTGATATCATATTTCGTCTTATTGTAAATACAGTGAGGAAAACTGCAGTTGACTGACGTTATCAAGTAGGTGTTAATAAAAATAACAATTGGTCCCTCGATATCTCTCTGCCGCCTTGAAGAATTCTCAGTTCCTTAAAGTGTAAATACAGCCAGGAAGCAAGAAAACACACATTCAAATGTATTCTCAATACTTCAATTTATTCATTGAAATACAGATATTATATAGGCATATATCGAGGGGAGTTTCACCCTCTTAACCAATGAGGATAGGAATGACACACACATATAGGATCTTTGGCCAAGAACATGTGTTTATATAAAATGGCCACATGTACAGAAAAACATGGACATATTAGGAATAGACTTTTAGCGAAGAATGCTGAACTGTCTTCAGAGTTCCTCACGAACTCCTTTACCTCGTAGTCCTAGCATTCATCTCCTTATTTGGGCATTTGAACCAAGCAACTAATGTATACATTTGCGCATGCATACCTCGCATATGAGTAAGAGATATTTAAAACATAATACAAGAGAGAGAGAGAGAGAAACAGATAGAGGAGGGGTGAGGCATATCTGGAACAATTTCTTAAAAAGACAGAGAGTGTTTTCTAACAGTAGGTCTACGCTGCTGTTTGCAGAATTACCGGACTTGTGTCGTGCCGTCCGCGGGAGTTTACACTCCCAAGTCGTACTTGCGAAGTCCAAACTACCGAGGACACAAGTCAGAAATTTGCGTACTTGGTATTGAAAAACATGCAGATTTTTTGTACTTTAGACTGCGATGAAAACGCAGACAGCAACAGGTCTGGGCGTAAAAAGTTCCAGGGACAAATTGTTCCAGGTAATTTCGGTGGAAAAGCGGCTATTGTCACTGAAATAAATGGTATTTTATTTATTTATAACAATTACTTTCATTTGTGTCATTCCATTTTATTACACATAACTTATTTTCTGAACTTATTTGTTTTGTTTTCTTTGTATTACTGATGGATTACTTGGGTTGTTATCGACATCTGGTGAAAATTTCATGTCAACAACGCCTTTAGAAATATATTTACTGAGAAAAATGGTGACGCGTTCAATACTTATTTTACCCGCTATATACACACACACACACACACACATACTTGCATTTGTGATTTACGGGGGACTCTCCATAGGCGTAATGGTTTTTATACTGTACAAACTGTATTTTCTATTGCCCTACACCAACCCTACCCCTAAACCTTCCCCTTAGAGAAAACTACTGGCCATTTTTTTATTTCATAAAACACCGTTTTGTATGTTTTTTAAGCCTTTTTTTTACGGGGACACAGGAAGTGTCTTCATAAACCATGTTAACGTTGTAGTACCCATGTCATTATACACATTTGTGTCCTCATAAACAATATATACAAGTACACACACACACACACACTTTTTAATTAACTACATTTAAAAAAAAAATGTATTGACACAATTACATTATATTGTATTAATTTTTAAATGTTAAGTTATTGTGAAATGATTTCATGATTATTTAATAATAATTAAATAATATTCAATAATTAATTACATAAATTATACATTTAATTTTATGATCTTTTTATTATATTGTAACAATACCTACAATAATAATTGAAATCCGTTAATATTAACAAAAAGCAAATGTATTAAACAATAACTATTTATTTTTAAATGTTAAAGTATTAGTCATTTTTATTTAGTAATTACAGTTTAATAACTGTTAGATTATTAATTAAATATTTAATATATCTTATGTATTTTAATAAGTAATTTACCATTGAATAAAATTATAAAAAGTTATTATTTTATCACTAAATATTATTAAATGAATATTTAAATGTTTTATTTGCGATAACACATGGAAATTGTACTCGTTTGCTGGACAGCATTAGCATAAGGTGTAAATATTACTGATCTGTTCATCAAAATTGCAACAACTATGCAAAATTGGCTTAACGGGGGAAATACCTTACTGTTGAACCCTGATGACTCTATACACAGTGGAATATATGATTAAGAATACCTTGTCTACTTGCTATGAAGCTTTTTTGACTGAACTACCGCAGACTCCCAGCTGCTGTGTTAGCGGGTGTGGGGTGAGATGTGAAAGGCACAGCCACATCTAAACGGAGGTGTTATAAAGCCATAAAGGACAGACAGTGGGAAGTGCCACCAGAGGCTGTTTCAAAGTACTGTTCTCCTTCTTTAACTCTACAATCAGTCCTCTGGCATTATGCCCCAAGTGATCTGAGCTGCTCTCTATGTAAACCGATGTTAGCCAGACTACTTGTGCGAGGTGAAGAAACGTAAACTTAAAGGGTTTAATGACATGGAAGTGACAGCTAGAATTTCCGCGGCAGAAAAGCGTTGAGTTTGATGTGACTGGACTGCTGAAGGTTAATCGCCATGCTTGGGTTCAACTAAATATTCAGAATCATATACGAAACCTTTGAGAGTGTTTACTGTTGCTGGAATGCACATGAATCATTTGCATACATAAGTAAACAGTTTAACGATTTATGAGTGTTTCATGTGCTCTCCTACTTTCTATAATCCTCACTCAGATTTCTTTGAATTATAATGAATTCTTCTCTGTGTTATACTCGTACAGAAGAACATGTGAAAGCATAGGATTATGCAAATGATTGAAATGCATCGCCAGAATGCAGAGCTAAGTCAAAGAAACACTTCATCAAAATCCCTTATGACTACATACTTTCCCTGGAACACAAAATTCTAATTTTTAAAGACACTTTTCAATATAAAAGATATAGTTATATAAAACTACTATTACTACTACTACTACTAATAATAATAATAATAAAAAGAACCCAAAATGTATATACCTTTTTCCATTTGCATCTGTGTCAGATTCAAAACCCATACAACAAAAATGTTTCAAAACAAACAAATAAATGAATAAATGAATCTTTGCTATTAATATATATTTTGGAAAATATTTTGGAAAATATTTTTAAAGGGCATTTCAAATTATATTTTTGCCCTTCATATATTTCAGTACAAGAAAATAGATTCACATATGTCACACTTTACAATGTTCCAAATAAATAAAATATAAAATAAAATCAATAAAAATAATATTATATAATAAAAAACAAATAAATAAACAATCAACAGAAATCACCAAGTTTTAATCTCTAGTAGGTTATTCCATTTTCATTTAGCACAAATATAGGCAACTGTGAGGTTGGATTTTCTTTCCATTTAAATATATTTTGAAATATACTTTTGTATACGAAGGTTTAATCGAAATATATATTCCGTTTCAAAACACACACACACACACACACACACACAGAGAGCGAGAGAGAGAGAGTTTCTGGCCAATTTGTTCTGGCCAAAATAAAATACATGTTAAATGTTAACTAGTAAAACCATTGCCTCTTCTGTGTTCTGGAACATATTCAATTGGGATTTGGTGTTTTTAACATGCCACCAAATGAAGGCAACACATTACCAGACCTACAGGGACCATTACAGTTTCCATTAAAACTGAAACAATTCCCATTATAACCATTGAAACCATTACAAATCTATGAGCATTTCTGTTGATTTTTCAGCAGGGATGGAACATGAAATTATATTTTCAAATACTTTTCTTCCATGTAAAGCAAAATTTAAAAAAAATTCAGATTCAAAACCTAGCATGCTAACATATTTAGCTTAGTTTGACATCATTAACACCACCTTAAAATAATGTTTTATGTAAACACGTGTAAATTACAGATTTGCACAAAACTTTGGCGATATTTTATAAATGTCGATAAAAAAGTATTGCGAAATGACGGCGTTTCCATTAACCAATGTTATGAGACTTAAACGTACCCTTCTGCCTCTCACGATAAGTCATGGCAATGGATTTTGGTGGGATTTTGACGGATTTTGGCTATATTTATTCAAAGGAGGCTTATGCGTGTATCTTTACAGAAGCAGCAAAGAGAGCCACTTCAGAAACGTGCGTGGCGCGGCTGGAATAAACCATAGACTGTATAAAAACATAAACACAAGCATTGAGTGGCCGTAATCAACTTCAGTGACCGTATCAGAGCCACACTGCACCGCAGACGTGTGCAGTGTAAATTGTCTAAGCATTAATAGTAGGGAAAGCCCCTTTTACTGGAGCCACTTATGACACTGAAGTGCACTGAAGAATGATCATATGACTTTTTAAATACGCCATGTGACCTGTAAATGCGAAAAGGCCATTTCCATTGCAGTTTTGCGAATTATTCCTTTTTTCGCATTGCCTGAAAAACCACCTCATGCGAGCGTAAAAACTTTTTTGCGATATATGGGCGTTTTTGCGAAATTGACGCGTTTCCATTAGGCGTATTTTCAATTAGCAATTTCAATTTGCTCAATTTGAAGGATAATGGAAACGCGCCTATTGTCCTTTTGTGTTCCAGAACAAACATATGAATACAATAATACCAGAGTAACTAACAACAAAATTTTTAAATGTAAAGTATCCCATGTGCTCTAAACAATGATATATATTAACATTCCACATTACTAGCTCAGTTAAAATGAAATTTGCACACTGTTTTCTTAATCTTTGGGTAGCAAGTCTCCAAATGTGGCTAATCACTAGCATGCAGAGCTCATTTAAAAATATGCAAAGTATAATAATCAAAGATTCCCATCACTGTCATGTTTTTCAATAGGGGTGATTTTCCAATGCATTTCGGCCCTCTTGAGCTTAACATAGTCAATAGTCAGCTTTATAAAGTGCTCATTGGGTCCATTTCCATGAGTGCTAAACGTCCATTGAGAGAGAAAGAGGGCTAAAACGATAGGGATGTATCCGTGGGGGGTGGAGGGGGTGGAAGCGTCATAGATTTACATTCTCAAGGCATGTTTGCCAACAGCATGTGGCGGCTTGAAGCTAGTCAGCCCCTTCTGTCTGCTTCTTCTGTGTCATTCCATCCCCCTCCCCCCTCCTCAGGCTAGCGCTAGCTCCCAGTCTTGCACTAATCAAAATGAACATATGAGAAACGAGGGCATGTAAGATACGGGTGAAAAGTGTTGATGTCTATCAGAAGGGGAGAGAGACTCTTATCCGACAGGTCTGTCGGCCCAGGAATGTGGGAATGTCAGACCCTCCCGACTTCTGGAAGTCTGTTTGAGTAACTTAGCATTCCGAGTTCTTGAACATATGGAGAGGTGTGAAGCGTTGGATTCTTCACGCTCCGCTCGTGATGGTGGGGTGGGTTGTGTTTTTGCCGTTGTCTGTGAAATCGGCTGTTTGGTTTAACAACCTTCACTAACGGCTTAGCTGGGGAGTCATGCAAGTGTTTTATTGTGTTTCGAGACTTGCGCAAATAGTTTTTCATGGCAGTCCACAAGGAATCGTGCTGTATGTGTGGAAAAAAATGACTTTCACATGTAAGCACACCAGAGCTGAGCTAATACAAAATGTATACCAGTTATAACATAATGACCAAATATTGTCTGCAAAAAAAAATGAAAAATTCAGGTAACCTTCAAAATGTGGTTTTTGTAGAAACATTGAAAATGTTGTTAATAATGATGCACTGAAATTAATTAAACACCAAAATGTTTTTATTTATTTATTTATTCTTTTTTTTCATTTAGCCAAAAACCAAATTTGGAAATGAAGTGTTGGGGCAGGCTGTCACGTGTTTTGAGTTGAAGCTCTGTCAAGTTAATTATGTATCGTCTGTTTTTCAATCTTTAAATCAATTGTATACTCCATTTTTGTTTCTATAACGTGTGAATATATCCCCCATTGTATTCTACAACAAAAACAATTGGAGCACCTTGTTATCAAAGTGATTTTTTTGTGATTTTATTTTGATTTGCCGAGTACACTACTAGCTTATAGCCCGTTAGCCCGTGTGGAGAGCCACACTGGAAACATCCTGAGCTGACGCTCACAAGTCCGGGGCAAGTATACAGCATGCTGCTAACACTCTCACTACCTCTACTCCATTTGTTTCTCTGCATAAGCATGAGCCCCGTCAGACTTGCCGTGGCAGCAGTGTTGCAACAATATATAGTGATATCCTCAATGTTACTCCGAAAACAGGATACATGTTTAACTCATTCAAAATACTTCTACTTAATGTTACACTGTCAGATATGCAAAATAAATCTCTCCTATCTCTTGCTCCGGCTACTGTGTATAGACCGCCAGGGCCATATAAAGATTTCCTAAAAGAATTTGCAGATTTCCTCTCAGACCTATTGGTTAATGTTGATAAAGCATTAATTGTCGGAGATTTTAACATTCATGTTGTTGATAATATAAATGATGCGTTAGGACTTGCGTTTACAGACTTAATTAACTCTTTTAGAGTCAAGCAAAACATAATCAGATCCACTCATTGTTTTAATCATACACTAGATTTAATTATGGAATTATGGAATTGATCTTAATGATATAGATATAGTACCTCAAAGTGACGATGTTACTGACCACTACCTTGTATCGTGCATGCTGCCTATTACTGATATTAACTATATGGCTCAGCTTTATCATCCAGGTAGAACTATTGTTATAACCACCAAAGATAAATTCACAAATAAACTGTCTGATTTATCTCAACTGCTCTCTGTACCCATAAATACACATATACTAGACGAAATGACTAGCAATATGGGCACTATCTTCTCTAATACATTAAAAGCTGTTGCCCCCATTAAATTAAAAAAGGTTAGAGAAAAACGTACTGTGCCATGGTACAACCCATTCTCTCAAGAAAGAAACTCGTAATCTTGAACGCAAATGGCGAAAAACTAACTTGGACGTTTTTAGAATTGCATGGAAAAACAGTATGCACAGCTATAGACAGGCTCTAAAAGCTGTCAGGACTAAGCATATCCACAAACTCATAGAAAATAACCAAAATAATCCAAGGTTTTTATTTAGCACAGTGGCTAGATTAACAAATAATCAGACGTCACCCGAACTAAATATTCCCTCACAGTTTAGTAGTGATGACTCTATGAATTTCTTCACTGATCAAATAGATAGCATCAGAAATACAATAACAAAAGTAGAATCGACAGCGTCTTGTAATTCAGCTTCGTTCATTGCACCCAAAGAAAAACTGCAGTGCTTTACAACTATAGGACAGGAAGATCTAAATAAACTTACCACTGCATCTAAACCAACAACATGTTTATTAGATCCTGTACCCATTAAATTACCGAAAGAGTTGTTACCTGTAGCAGAAGAACCACTTCTCAATATTATTAACTCGTCGTTATCTTTAGGTCACATCCCAAAACGATTCAAGCTGGCAGTTATTAAGCCTCTTATTAAGAAACCACAACTAGATCCTAGTGAGCTGGCAAATTACAGACCCATTTCAAATATTCCATTTATGTCTAAAATTTTAGAAAAAGTTGTGTTTGCTCAATTGTGCTCCTTCATGCAAAAAAACTTGATCTCTATGAATAATTTCAGTTGGGTTTCAGGCTCCACCATAGCACAGAAACTGCACTTGTTAAATTACAAATGACTTGCTTCTTGCATCAGATCAAGACTGCATCTCATTGCTAGTTGTACTTGACCTTAGTGCTGCGTTCGACACAATAGATCATGACATACTCATAGATCGATTACAAAACTACACAGGCATTCAAGGGCAGGCTTTAAGATGGTTCAGATCCTACCTTTCCGATTGCTATCAATTTGTCTATTTAAATGGGGAATCATCTCAGTTAAATCCAGTAAAGTATGGAGTGCCCCAAGGATCTGTCCTAGGCCCTCTGCTATTTTCAATATACATGTTGTCCCTTGGTAATATTATTAGAAAATACAGGATTAGTTTCAATTCCAAGACCAGATGAAACTTCTAAATTATCTAAGCTAACAGAGTGTGTTAAAAATTTAAAAGACTGGGTGAACAATAATTTTCACCTATTAAATTCGGATAAGACCGAGATATTACTTATTGGACCAAAAAACAGTACATAGAATCTCGTAGATTACAATTTGCAGCTAGACGGATGTACTGTTACTTCCTCTACGGTCAAAAGTTTGGGTGTTATATTAGACAGCAACTTGTCTTTTGAAAATCATATTTCCCATGTTACAAAAACAGCATTCTTCCATCTTAGAAACACTGCCAAGTAACGGAACGTGCTACCTGTTTCTGATGCAGAAAAGCTAGTTCATGCATTCATGATCTCTAGACTGGACTATTGCAATGCACTGCTAGGTGGTTGCCCTGCATCTTCAATAAACAAGCTACAGGTAGTCCAAAATGCAGCGGCTAGAGTCCTTACCAGCACAAGAAAATATGATCATATATTACCCCAATTTTACATTCTCTGCATTGGCTACCTATTAAGTTCCGTATCAGTTACAGAATATTACTACTTAATTTTAAGGCCCTAAATGGTTTAGCCCCTGCGTACCTTGGCATCCCGTGGTAACTAGTCATTACACAAGCTTCAGTCTGGATCCAGCCCTTACAAAGACCTAAGATGACCGAACACCTGAGAAGAGATGATGCCAACCCCCCAGAGGACCTCAGAGGATGCCAACCTTCAGACAACATACAAAACTACTAAATTTTGCATTACATGAGATTAACAAACTGCTTGATTTTTACCATACATTTCTGCCATATGGACATAAACTTCAGGTCACCACCAATAAGCTATTACTAAATATAATGTAAAAACTTTAATTTTCTGTAAAGCTGCTTTGCAATGATTTGCATTGTGAAAAAGCGCTATACAAATAAACTTGAATTGAATTGAATTGAAAGTGTTGGTAATTAAATCTGGTAATTCCCATACACCCCCCCCCCCCCTCCCCCCCATATTTTTTTTTAATATAGCAGGGCTTTTTCCTTCCACTCAACTTTCTGTTAACATGCTTGGATACAGCACTCTGTGAACAGCCAGCTTCTTTGGCAATGAATGTTTGTGGCTTACCCTCCTTGTGAAGGGTGTCAATGATTGTCTTCTGGACAACTGTCAGATCAGCAGTTTTCCCCATGATTGTCTAGCCTAGTGAACTAAACTGAGAGACCATTTTGAAGGCTCAGGAAACCTTTGCAGGTGTTTTGAGTTGATTAGCTGATTGGCATGTCACCATATTTTAATTTGTTGAGATAGTGAATTGGTGGGTTTTTGTTAAATGTGAGCCAAAATCATCACAATTGAAAGAACTTCAACTACTTCCGTCTGTGTGCATTGAATGTATTTAATACAGGAGTTTCACAATTTGAGTTGAATTACTGAAATAAATGAACTTTTCCACGACATTCTAATTTATTTACATGCACCTGTATACTGTATATATAATTTATTTTTTTTTCTAAGACAAACTTTTCAGCCAAGCAAATTTTACATATTGATACGTCAGTATCATATTTGGTCATGGTGAAAATGTGTCAGAATGCGTCATCAGAGAAACACTAATTAAATGTAACTGTTTCAGTCAATTATCTTGGACCATTCAAAACTGAAAAGTGTTTTAATTTTTTTGGGATAAAATTTATATAATACAAATTTTATGTGAGAAAAATGAAAACACTTTCATATATATATATATATATATATATATAATATTTTCAGTTGCCGAAATTTCGGTTCAACACTTTAATATTACCTTTTCAGCTAATATTATGTTGTGTTACACAAATAAAAACCCTACTAATTAAGGCTCAAATCAAGTATAAAAAGATCTTAAAGTTCTAATTTTTACTTATTTAAGTGTATTACAACAAGCAATAGAATATTTTATTTTATTTTATCGCTTGGAACGAAACCTTCGTAATACATTTTGTTCGTATCGGTTTTTGTCATGTTGCACTGTGTAGCTCCGCCCACAGTGAAATCTCATTGGTGCATTGGTTTTATTGTTATGCAATATTGTTGCTAAGCACATCAATTCGCTTTCAGTGAGGCCAGAAGTTGAATGGAAACTAGTAGTGTGCTTCAAAAACAGGACTTAGTTTTTTCCGAATCAAAATTAAAACCATTTTTCAACCTCAATCTTACAAACAAGATATATTCAATGAGATGGAAAAAAATCTATTTACTAGAAATGAAAAGTGAGTGTTACCTACCAGAATGAAACCAGGGGCCTGTTTCATAAAACAAGTTTACCAAATAAGCCAGGTTTATTTCAGTTAGTCTGATTTATTGTCAGTTGATTTGGTTTAAAAGAAGTCAGACTAATTAAAATAAGCCTGGCTTATTTGGTAAACTTGTTTTATGAAACAGGCCCCAGGTGGTGGAAAGGGAGGGGTTAAAAAAGGAGGGTTTGATGACATCAGCACAAAGCAAAGTTGTTTCAGGGGCAGAGAAAGTTGTTACATTATGATAAAAATATTTTCCCAAATCTTCTTGCAAATTATGTTCAATAAGTCTAGGATGCTAGCTCATGTTAAAACTGCAACATCTGATAACTGAATACTGATAAAATGTCCATCCTCTTTGAATTCCTCTTCCTAGTTCCTCTCTTTTTCTCTCTTTCTAACAGGCACTATGAGACAGAGGTTTTTGGCTCTCTGACTTCGTATCATTTTAAGCCTCAAAGAGGATTACATGCACAAATCCAAACAAAGCAACAGACGAATAGTGAGGTGCGATGTTTCAACTGCCTGAGAAGAGCTATCGGAAATACGTTTACAGGGATACAATGTAAACAGTGTCTTTTTGTATAAAATGTCAATGCATCACTTAAAATTCATTTTGTATAATAGAGATGAACACTGAAAAAAGATTCAAACTTTTTGGGTGAACGGTTCCTTTAAATAAAAGGCAACTACTTTTAAGATTAGCAAAAACAGCTAGTGCCAAAAACAATGAATTATAATACAAAAATGAGTTAACATAATTCTTAAAAAATCCCCTTTTATGTCCCACATAAGAAAGAAAGTCAGTAAATGATTGGAAATTTTTTTGGATGAACTGTTCATTTAAATGAAAGGCATCGACCATGCCTTTTAAGCTTAACAAAAATAACTAGTGCTAGAACAAAACAATGAGTTATAATAGTGAAAATGATTTTGTTATGAACATATTCATAAAAATGACTGAATGAATGAAATTCAAAATGATTGTGAGTAAAAGATTCTACTTAAAACAATCTGCTACTTTTAAGCTTAGCAAAAGCGACTAGTGCCAGAACAAAACAAAAGTCTGTGAGCATTAATAACAGTTCCTCCCCTTCACAAGTTGCACTCTCAGCGACCTTATGTCTCAGTTGTCAGCATTTTGTTACCAAATTAGTTTGTTTTCTGTTCAGTGATGATAGCCTGGGTCTGAATATTGAGATTTAGCCTTAGGCTACGCTACTATTAAGCATTGTAGCATTGTTAGTGTATCTTTCCAATCAGAAATCCCTTGCTGGATCCATCTTCTCTGCAGCAGTGGCAGCCATCCAAAGAAATCCAACCCACAAGAATTTAATAAATGGTCAAATTTGCAAACGAGTCTTGCATGCGGCATTAGCATTAAAATAGCAGTCACATACAGTATATGCCAACCTTTCACTGCTTAAAATAGAGGAGAGAGGCAGGATGTAGGGAAAAGCGGAAATTGCTCTCTGTAAAATGTGGCTGGTAGTTACAATTAGTCACAGTTCAAAAATTTAATTTTGTTTAAGAATTGGATTTTAAACATGTTGAATGTGGTAAAAAATTGAGATCAAGACCCGCTGGAATTGCTATAATGGTGTTGACGGTGACGGAGCGGAGATGGTCTCATAAACGCAAGGACTGAGACGCTCCGCCAGCCGGAGACAGTTTATTCTCCGCTCTGCTGTCCGATTGGGTGAGTGGCCAACTCTACCTAATCTCCAGGCGTACGGCTAACTCCTCGCTCGCCTTCTACAGAGTCATGCTGTCATGTTACAGAAGCACAATAATTCCAATTTCCCCTCAGAGCAAACTCTGTTATTTTTTTTCTTGAACGTTTACCAGGTTGTAGACAAAAGCTGTGCTACTCTTTGTTTTGTTTTCTTCTTTAATTCAGGGGGTTTGGGGGCCCCCAGTTAAAGTTTAGCCCCCTAATTGAGATCATTAATAATTAAGAATATTATTAATATCAAAATGATAGAATTTTCCCAATTCTGCCATATTTAACTTACCCTTAAGTTTCAAACCTTTATGAGTTTCTTTCTTCTGTTGAACGCCAAAAAAGTATTTTGAAAGATGTTGGTAACCACACAGTTGACGGCAGCCATTGACTTCCATTATCTGTATAAAATACTATGGAAGGCAAAGGCTACCAGCAGCTATATATATATATATATATATATATATATACTGTATTAGTGCTGTCAAATGATTAATCGCGATTAATCTAATCCAAAATAAGAGTTTTTGTTTACATAATATGTGTGTACTGTGTATATTTATTATGCATATATAAACACACACACATACAGTATATATTTTGAAATTATTTACATGTATTTATTTATATTCATATCATTTATATTATATATAAATGTATTTAATTTCTGAACATAACATATTTTCCTTAAATATATGCATGCATGTGTGTGTATTTATATATACATAATAAACATACACAACACACACGCACGCACATATTATGTAAACACAAACTTTTATTTTGGATGCGATTAATCGTTTGACAGCACTAATATATATATATATATATATATATATATATATGTGTGTGTGTGTGTGTGTGTATGTCTATATATATATATATATATATAGATAGATATATTATTTTTTTATTTAGCAAACTGATCAAAAGTGACAGTAAAGACATTTATAATTTTACAAAAGATTTCTATTTCAAATAAATGCTACTCTTTTGAGCCTTTTATTTATTAAAGAATCCTGAAAACAAAACTACAAAGTTTCTACAAAGATATCAACTAGCACAACTGTTTTCAACATTAATTATAATAATCATGTTTCTTGTGCAACAAATCAGCATATTAATGATTTCTGAAGGATCTTGTGACACTGAAGACTGGAATAATGATGCTGAAAGTTCAGCTTTGCATCACAAAAATAAATTACATTTTAAAACATATTCAAATAGAAAACATTTATTTTCAGTTGTAATAATATTTTACAATTGTATTGTTTTTACTGTATCCTTGATTAAATAAATGCAGCCTTGATGAGCATAAAAGACTTCTTTCAAAAACGTTTAAAAAATCGTAGCAACCCCTATACATACTACCTATAATATAAATAACTTGACAAACTGTTATTTGAAACAGTTTGGTTACATATAGTTTTGTTTAACAGGAAAATGTGGAAAGGGAACTCTGTTCTATTCATGACATTGAATCCCTTTTGATGCTCAATGTGTCGGCTCGCCGTAAATGTCACGTAAAACTAAGCAAAGTGTGATTGGTAGTCTTCCATGTCGGTCAGACTGTACCTTCATATCTGAGCGAGGGGTTCTTGGCCACATTAAGCTACAGTATGCACTGAATGTAATGCCAACAGTCAAAACTTTGGCTTGCACGACTAACAGCGTTTGTCTAGTGAGAGTGACAGGAACAGAGATTACCGATGGTTTATCAGACCTGCTGGTATGCAAGAATTGCGCAGAAGTTCTGGCCCGGCCCACCTCAGGCAAAGCCCAGCAACCTGCCAGAAGGTCATTGTGTAATTCACCCTATTTCGATCCACTATATTCTGCTAGAACACTGTCATTCTCGTCTCGGTTCGGCTTTTCTTTGCTTTGGCTTTATCTATTAATCCTCATTCTGTTTTGTGCTTAAACTACCGATCTGTTGACATCCGCTCTGACGAGAACAGCTTTGAAATCAGTGTACATACCACGCATTATGTATGCTCAACACGCTTTTAATGATGAAGTATAACACGACAGGCATGCATGAAATTAAAAAGGACTAAGACAGACATCGTCCCGAAAATGAAAAGGACTTTTGGCTCCTCAAAACACCAGCCGCATTCCTTCAAGCAGTTTAAGTGCATTGGAAATGACATGTTTGGGTGCGTAAATTATATATCTCTCAACCGGCACACTGGCAAGCTAGTGAACTCTGGGATGTGTTAAGATATCTGAATCTTATCTGACTTAATGCATGCAGCATAACATTTCTTAGCCACCACGCTTTGGACTTTCATCCATGAATTTCCATCTGAAATGCATCCATGCGGGCACTGTTTTGTCAGGTCAGTGAAAGGATAGTTTAATGCCCCAAAACGCCATCCCGCAAGCGATCATAACCACTTCTGTCTTGGATAGAAAGAGATCATTAGTGATGACTGGGGCATGCATTGCTCATGCATGGATGTGGGTCAGTTTGTGTGCTATAAATAATGAGCAGTGTGTTTGGATACGGTCTTCATATCTGGCAGAGAGGAAAGTCACACTTTGGTATGGAAAACAGCTATTGGAAGGCAAGCCACGGGAAGTATGGTGAAATGGAAATATCCTCATCCCCTCATGTCTGCATGCAATGGAAATTAGACTTTGTAAACAACAAAGAAAGCAGTATTGGTCTGACTGATAAGACTGAATTTCATTCGGTTTCAAATGATATCGGTAAATCGCCACGCCACCCCAAATCCCACTATTTGCTCATCTTCAGGCCATCGAAGATATAGATGAGTTTGTTTCTTCATCAGATTTGGAGAAATGTAGCATTCCATCACTTGCTCACCAATGGTTCCTCTGCAGTGAATGGGTGCCGTCAGAATGACAGTCCAAACAGCTGATAAAAACATCACAATAATTCACAAGTAATCCACAACACTCCAATCCATCAGTTAATGTCTTGTGAAGTGAAAAGCTGCATGTTTGTAAGAAACGTTAAACTGTCCCTTCTGGCCAAAATACAACAGAAAAAGTCCCTTGTTGTCGTCTAACATCAAAATCCACAGATGTATTAGTCGAGAACTGTTGCATTGTTTTTACAACAATCATTTTTTTTAAATGGTGCTTAATCTGTGCGTATTTCTCTCCTGATTCAGGCAAGATGATGTTTCACTGGAGAAAACAATATTATGCATGAAGGCATGCAGCTTCACAGTATGTTAACTGATGGACTGGAGTGGTGTGGATTACTTGTGGATTATTGTGATGTTTTTATCAGCTGTTTGTACTCTCATTCTGACGGCACCCATTCACTGCAGAACATCCATTGGTGAGCAAGTGATGTAATGAAGAAACAAACTCATCTACATCTTGGATGGCCTGAGGGTGAGTAAATATTCAGCAAATTTCCATTTTTGGTTGAAATATTCCTTTAAAACAACAAAGTGACAAATTAGTTTAATTACATCGTGACTTGGCATAATTTGAGACAATGTTTTTGCCAATGTTTTTGAACTAGTTTAGGCAATGTGACAAAAAGTTATGCAGGGTTTTCTATGACAATATGATCTAGCAAGCACTTTCTTAATATGGCAAGCTCTAATTTGATTTGCTGGCATCTACCTCCGGAAATGAGGGTGCAGCAGTTCATCTGAAAGCTTGTCTGTAAACTGTCTGTAAGTTGTGTTTGATGTACTGACAATACATGCTTTTAAAGAAGAACTTTCCACTTCCAAAGTTTGCCGAACGTGTGAGCGAATTTTCAGTTGGTGGAAATGACTTTTCCTTGAACCATTCATTAAACAAATAACGTTTTAAGAAGCTGATCGACTGGGATTTCAATTCCTCAGTTTCTCCTTTCAAATCATGTCAGAATGCTTACCACATAATTCTGGATATTTCTCAGCAGAACTTCTGAGATCTCTTACTTGATACAATATTTAAGTCCTCCTCTTTTCGAAAAGCCTTCACTCAGATTCGTCTCCAAGACTAAAGCTGCTCAATATTGTTAAGTAGGTGCTTTAGAACTCGCAAAAATGCTTCCTATCATTAGTGAAATTCTCTTGAAGATGTCATGCTTGGCTTAGTTTAATATCCTAAATAGACCTCGGAGTCTGTTTAATTTCCTTCTTAGATTCTGTGACATTTGATGCTGTCACTGTATCTTTGGTTCACTGGGGTAGAGAATATTGGACGGTGGCGTTTCTGAATAGCTTCTCTGTGTGCCGCTTGTGAAATGTGTGCGCGCGACATGACTCACTATCGTCTATTGACTCGACAAGGCTACGTCATTGGCTGTCTTATTGTAATGATTGAATCGCCAACTCAAGAAGCCAGTCACTGATTCTGTAAGGACTATCAGTGGAAAGATAAAATAGTTTTTGGAGGATGTCAATAAGTGTTGCTTTTACTTTTTTCCTCGGCTAGAAGCAGTAGATAAGATAATTAAGAAAGGGAATCTGTTCCTACTCAATAGATAAAGGACAAAGGCTCTTTTCCGATCTTTTTTGTTCGAAAAGTTCTTTGGGTGCTGCGTTGCTTTTGTGAGTGTTAAATCGTGGTACGCAAACTAGATTTCTGAAGACAACATGAGTGGTTGGCCATGCAAAACTGAAAATCATGATGCCAGGGTGTTGTGGATAGTTGCCAGGGTGTTGCAATGCAGTTGCAAGGTGCTGTGAGTTAGTTTCAATGCTGGTCCAAGTGTTCTCACCTCGAAATCTCTGTTATTTTGTCCCTAGACATGACTTGGAACCTTCTAATGTAAGTCTAACAGCGAGTCCTAACAAGTCATGACAAGATATTAGGAAAGCAGTTTTTCTCAGAACAGTGTGGGTCGGGTTTTCTATGTTTGTATGCTCTTTCATAAGGCATGGCACCTGAAGGGTGTAAAACTGTAAGAAAACAACAGATTTTTCTAGAAGGCTCTCCTGTTTTTTTTTTTTTTTTAATCAGAATCCAGCATTTCCTTCCAAAATCAGTCTCTTTCTGTCCATATTTGATGTTTAATATACATGAGAAGCAGTATTTTGGTCAAAATCTCTTTTAAAGAAAGTCTGTTCACTCAGCGGTCATATTTACAACTCCTCCTGGCAGCTATTTCAGGCAACCAAGACCAATTCCTATCTACTTGAATGGGGGAAACCTGAAATCTCAAAAACTGCTTGCCACACTCACATTTAAATAATTAAAAAGCTTAGATTTAAAGCTGGACAAGCTAAAGCACATATGCTGTCCTAAGCACGTGTCTCAGAACACTGATGTAACAACTTTGCCAATTAGCGATTGGCTCTTTTATTTAAAAGGCGGGACTATTCCGCCACATTGCACACTGCACTTTCTCCCATTAAAGGGTTAGTTCACCCAAAAATGAAAATCGATTCGCTACAGGAGGCCTTTGTTCACCCCCCGGAGCCGTGTGAGACACTTTTATTTATGGATGGGCGCTTTTTATTTCACTTCTTTGGGACTGAAGCACTGCAACACCTGCTGACTGCAATGATAGAGCTTGGAATAGCAAGGAATTTTTAATATAACTCCAACTGGATTCGTCTGAAAGTCTGAAACTAACCCTTTAATAAGTAAAATGAGTGCACCATCCTTGCTTATCTGCACACCAAAAACGAAGCGAATATTCTCTCTAGATTATTCACAGGATGTTTTTCGTGTCACTCGCGCAAATAAAATCATTGTTGTAATGCTCTTCTACATTTTCTGTTACAACCGGATATGTCAATAAGCACTTAGCTGATTGGCTTGCGCGACAACTCGTCATGCGGATTGTCCGCTCGAGTTGAAATTGTTCAACTTGTAAGGAAGACACGATTGAGGCGTACTGTATTATCATGCGCTTTTTCTGCAATGAAACTGTTGAAATGTCCAGTTTTATTGTTGTGATTATAATGATATTTAAAGGTTACAAAAAACAGAATGTTTCTAACAGCGTCCATCCAGTACAAATAATATAAGTACGTTTTGAGAATGTTGTTCTTAGAACGTTTTCTGACAAGGTATATTAAATATTAAAAAGGTTATAAGAATGCCCCACAAACATTACTCTAAGAACGTTTTGTCTTAACCTTACGACAGATATAGCCAACCAGAACGCTGCGCTGAGAAGCCTTTAGCCATCCGACATTTTTTCCATCAAGTCCATCTGGCTTTACTGAACTGTCTGATCTTTTTCTCTTTTTGGCCTTTGTTGACACTGAGTGGAATTTTATCCTTAATATTTGAAAACGGCCATTTTCAAAAGCAATGATGCGTATTTAGTCATGTGACGTATATTGTACCTATATATATATATATATATATATATATATATATTGGCAGCTGTGGTTGCCAGAATTTTACTGTAAAAATATAGTAGTAACATTTTAGATTTACAGATTTAACTTAAGTTTACATTTAAATACTGTAATTTAATTAACTGATATAACGTTAATATACCAACCTATGGGAGTACTGAAATCTCTTTTGTACCTTTGTAATACACTGAAAACTACCAAAAGCAGGGGGTGATAAGAAAGTCACATGATGAACCAAAGCCCATCACAAGCAGCTTTTAAATACATGTAAATACATACTGTATATACATGAGAATACATGACACATGTACGTGCACAGTGTCATTCACACAAACACTAAACACAATCATGGTAACACACATGAAAATGAAATAATGCAATACAAATTAATTTAACAACATTAGGACATATAACCCTAATGTATAGAACTGATAAGAAAAAAACTAAGAAACATAGTTATTTCAACGAAAAAGCAACCGATGTGAAATTCAAAAATAACGCAGGAAATTCTGGGAATGTCAATTTACGGTTATTCACTGTACATTATATGTTCTTTTTTTCCCTTCCAAAAATGATATACTACCGTAAAATTACACAAGTTTTTTTTTTTTTTTACAAATACAATTTCAATACAGTTTTTCACTGTATATAGTAGGGAAACTTACCGTTAACCAATTAATAGGTTTTTACTGTAGCATTTTACAGTCTTTTACCGTTAAAATCACGGCCATTGTTTACAGTGTAAGATTGTACTGGCATTGTTGTGTCCGAATATTCACTAATAATGTTGCTAAAGATAAATGTTACTTTGTACAGTCTTCTACTGCATTCCTGCAAAGGTGACAGAAAATTGACTCGCAATTGCTGTCTAGCGGCAAAAGATGATAATATTTGCGTTTTAGACTATACATGTAATGGCAATTTTGAGTGCGACCTGGACGTACCAGCAAATTACCAGATATTTGCTAATAAAATGATTGTGCAGAAAATTTGAATATTGCATAAAACAATTGCGAATATTTGCGTTACTATCAATAAAAACTGTTCAATACAGTTTTTCACTGTATATAGTAGGGAAACTTACCATTAACCAATTAATAGGTTTTTACTGTAGCATTTTACAGTCTTTTACCGTTAAAATCACGGCCATTGTTTACAGTGTAAGATTGTACTGGCATTGTTGTGTCCGAATATTCACTAATAATGTTGCTAAAGATAAATGTTACTTTGTACAGTCTTCTACTGCATTCCTGCAAAGGTGACAGAAAATTGACTCGCAATTGCTGTCTAGCGGCAAAAGATGATAATATTTGCGTTTTAGACTATACATGTAATGGCAATTTTGAGTGCGACCTGGACGTACCAGCAAATTACCAGATATTTGCTAATACAATGATTGTGCAGAAAATTTGAATATTGCATAAAACAATTGCGAATATTTGCGTTACTATCCCATCTGTTCAAGAGAACAAAATGGTCACTTCCTGGGAAACTGGCACAAAGTATTAACAATAAAAATGAAAGTTGCTGCAACCTGGGAAAACCTGACAGTTTTTTCCTACATAATAAATTACAAAACACAATAATTACAAAACCCAATAACGAACGCTGTCATGTTAACTTATAACCGCTCGGAGGCAGATGATGTTTGGGAATGCAATCATATGAGACTGGGAGGTTATAGAGAATAAATTAGGAAATTGTGCACACAATTTCCTTTTTTTCTGCCTGTCTTGTACGTGGCTCCATACAATTGAGTTTTTTATGCGCATAAGATCTTATGCACATCTTGGTATTTCCATTCAGAATTTTTTATATAATGCAATATCCCAAAATTTGCATAAATATACACAGATGGAAATATAGCTACTGAGCGTTTATGATCTTTTACGCATGTGCAGCTTTAAGCATTTCCAGAGGTGTGGACGGGAAAACT
>NW_015505338.1:991425-992810 GCF_001515645.1 Sinocyclocheilus grahami | reverse complement strand
TGTACAACCGCAAACCTGTTTCTTGACTAATTGCACCTCATTGGGCAGATTAAAATCTGGGAGAATGAATAATTCCATGTTTTTTGGATTTTTAGATTAGCACGACTGGAATAAGCAAGAAAGCTTTGGGACTCATTCGTGTTACAGGGCTTCTTATCAAGCAGTAGGCGGTTTATAGTTATTTCATGAAGATTGCTGTGGTGGGCTCAGCAGGGCTTAACCTGAAATCACCTGTGAGGTAAGCTGGATTTCAGCCATGCATTCCTGAAATGGCCCACCTATACCTCAGTATTATCAAAACATATTTTGATTTCTCGCTTCCAGAAAGCTCAGGTGAAAGGTACATGTACATGCTTGTGTAGATGAAGATTTGGGGTTTTGTTTCATTACTTTCACTCGACAACTTCAGAGCTATTGCAGTTTTTCTTTTTCCATAGAAATTGTATAACTTCAGTGAACATCACTTGTGAGGTCTTGAATGAATCGACACGGAGCCCATTAAAGTTCCACCAGACATTTTGTTTATTTAATTTTATTTTTTACCATTGGCCGCTCGCTGAAGTTAAAATCCATTGCATCGAAGGGAATGCCAACCCAGAGATATAAAGTTCAAAAGGCTCAAAGTGTGCTCAAAAAAACTTCCGAACATATTGACATCTTGGAGGAAGATATAACCCCATATAAAAAGACAAAAGTAAAAGTGTTCCTTCAAACAAAGCTAAATGAAAGGCCTGCTCTCTGAAACAAGGTACAGGATTACTGGAAAAACAGATTTTCCCTGTTTCACTGTGTATATTCCTCTTGATGTCCACATTGCTGTCAGCAAGCTTGAAAAACAGCCCAGATAAAATGCATTGGCGTAACATTGTATTTCCTAGTGTTCATACCCATAAATGTCAAACAAAACGGCTCACAACTGTCCACCTTTTCTTTTTGCGAGGAGTTTGTGTAAGTACATTCTCCTCAACCATTGATTACAGTGTATGGAATTCACAGAGCTTACAAAAAGGCAGTTTTGGGGGAAATTTGAAAGTTAATAAATCCAAAATTTGCAATAATGAATTAAGTATCTAATTATGTTTCCAACAAAAATATTTCCAATGTGTTTCCCCCCTTACAACACAAGTGGTTGGACTAAATTACTTTTTTTAAAGTTGTTGGGGCTCAAAATCATACAAAATTGTGTGTGGTTCAGGTATATGGGTGACCGGGGACAATTGTAACACTCTGACTTTTTGCATTTAATTTAATATTATAGTCTTGTCCTAATTAGTGAAAATATATCAATTGTATTAGTAATTAGTGCACCTATATTTGTTTCTTATATCAAAAAATGACAAGTGTATTTCAAGTAGTCTGTGAGTTATGAAAAAAAACGTAAAACA
>NW_015505338.1:990044-991312 GCF_001515645.1 Sinocyclocheilus grahami | reverse complement strand
GTTTAAGGGTAAGGTTGGGGTAAGGGGATATAAAATATAGTTTGTACGGTATAACAACCATTTCGTCTTTGGAATGTCCCCATGAAACATGGTATCCAGTGTGTGTGTGTGTGTCACAACTTACCAACGTTCCAAGCATGACAAATATGTCACATTGAACTTGGTGAGAGTAGTCTTGGTTAAATAACATTTTAACACTTTCTAGCATTTTACTTGTGTCTGATGTGACCAGGCTGTAAATAATTATGGCGTTATACATAAACAGTGAACAAACTCAACAGTACGTGTTACAGGCAGGTGAGAACAAATGAAAGGGTCAGTAAACATAGAGGATTCATAAGAAAATAATATATTCCCCTGAGAACGGTTTGGTTATAGTGTTCACAATCCTCCTTTTAACAAGAAATTCTTTGCAAAGTTGAACAACTCTAGCCTGTAATAATGAAGTGGGAAAATGAGAGCAGATCACACAGTGAGATATACATCATCTCCGCAACCTTGTCACCGAACACCCCCAAGGGTCAGTGCATCTGGCGCTACACACTGAAGCCTCAATAATGAGACCGTGTCATCACTACTGAAGGGCTCGAATTTACTTAATGGTGGAAGTTCACAGACTTATTTTACAGCAGAGATGACAATGAGCCTCGGGAGATGACCTTAACAATGCTGCCGTGGGAGCAAAAGCAGGACTAGCTGCTGACAAATGTTTCCTTGTTTCCAGTACAGATGTTCTCAGAAGCGAGAATAATGGAACAAATAGCCGAGAATAGCAGAAATCATTAAGTAGGGGGAGTTGCATTGGTTTACTGTCGAGTCAGAGTTCTTTTTCATTCAAATTCATAAGCGCATCTGTCCTACTGACATTGAAAGTTGTCCCTGCACGCATCAGTGGCTCAGCACCTTCTTCTGTTAACACACTCACGTCTGTCAAATGAGTTGTTTGAAACGGAACACTTGGGTGTTTAACCCTGCGGATTTGGAACTGGGATAATTAGAATGCTCCGCAATGTTGTTTCAGAAAGAAATCACCAATTCTTATTGTGTACCAGAGTGAAAACGAATAAAACCAAGGACCTTTCCCTCAAGGATTGGTGGGAATTTAATCCGAGTGGTGCTTGTGACAGATCAGACCCTTAAACAGGTGCTTACGGTACTTGTTTTATTAAATTCATATTGCATGATAGCGTGTACCATATGCCTATCTAATCTAGTCAACCTCTCTAGGCCCGCCACAGATACAAGCAATCATTCTGTACAGATTGAGC
>NW_015505338.1:975874-987279 GCF_001515645.1 Sinocyclocheilus grahami | reverse complement strand
ACTGCTGCTATCCCACAAGATTTGCATTTCAAATTAATCCCAGATGTATTGAATTGAATTAAATTCAATTCAATTGAATCCCTCAAGTACAAATCGAGTCTTGTATTGTACAAGGGGTGTAGTGTCAACATCCTGGAGCTCTTGGAATAGGCATTTGGGAATCTTTAATAATAAGGTTAGTGATTTTGCATAATTGATTTGAATACGTATTTATTATTCATAATAACGTACAAGTGTACAACAAGAAATACCCTTAACGCAGGGCTAGATTTAATATCAGTGAAACAGCAATGCAATTCAACCTATTCATTTCAATTATCACAATCTTATGTAATTAGATTACTGTACCATCAGCATAGACACAGAGACATTACTCTCTGGATTTTTTACGGACTGTAAGTCTGGGCCGAGTTGACATTTCCAGACAGCCAGTTTCAGCACTTTGCGTCATCCGTAGCGCTCCGGTGCATCTAGAGCCCGGGCTTTATTGTGGTCTCAGGCAAGTAATAAGTCCCTTCCTATTGAGTGGAACCATGATTTGGGAATTGATCAGAAGCTTGATACGCACAAACAGCCCCGGGCTTCAGAGAAATGTCATCGTGAGATAGCCGGGATCCAAAGCAACTGATTTTTGTCTTGCCATTGGACAGGAGCGCTGGTGCAAATGTTGGTTTAACAAAATGCAAATTACGGATCCAAGATGCACTTGTTTACTCTCCAATCGATGGATCATACGCTTGCATTCAAAGAACGGTATCTGCACCACTCTTCCACACCAAAGTGGCTCGCTCACAATCTGCTTGAAAAATGCATTTATGGCCAAGAATTCCCATAAAGGATTCAAAAGAGCTAATTACTTATTATTTACTTTATGGCTCATTGAATTCGCCCAACACCCAGAGAGTCCCATGAGTGTCTTTTTTCTACTTTACAAAGATAGTGACATCATATAACGCAGAACAGAGTTAAGGGCTCTGCTTTTGCAACCCACTCCAGTGCACAATGACAGTAAATTCCAGGCTGAATAAGGAGATGTGCGGCTATGAAAACTCTAACCCCTTTCAGATGTGACTCAGGGAGGTGACTGTATTTTGCAACACCGTCTGGGATTGAAATTACTGTGGGATGTCTCCACGGCCCAGAGTCTTTAGGATGCTGTTTTTGAGGTTTCTCTGAAGGGATCTCTTGGCGCTAAACCAGCATTCCCTTGGTCTCTACTAAATGCAGGGGAATGTTTGGGGATAAACAAGCTTCTTAATGAAAGAACAACTGATAAGCAAGGTCACACACACACACACACACACACAAATGAAAATGTAGTTATTATTTACTCACCCTCATTGTTGCCCATACAATAAAAGTCAATGGGGTCCAAAACACTGAACATGGGACATCACTGATTTTCATTGTATGGACAATAATATATAAAATATATCTTTGTGTGTGTGTGTGTGCATGTGTGTACCTGGTATTCCCTACGTTATGAGGACCAATGTCCACACAAACACAGCAATACCAGTAAATTTTGGCCTTGTTGGGGACATTTGTTTGATCCCCATGAGGAAAACAGCTTAGAAATCATACAGAATGATCTTACAGTTTGTACGGTATAAAAACCATTACGCCTATAAAAACCCAACATGTGTGTTTGCATTGCCTATAAAAACCCAACATGTGTGTTTGCATCGCACAGAAGAAAGATCAAACCGATTTGGAACAACATTTTCATTTTTAGGTGAACTATCCCTTAATACAAAACATAACTTAGCCTTTTCGAGTTTCCTAAGCAATAAAAATGTCCTCAAACCCCTGAGTCTTTAATTTTCTACGGAGACAGGTGCTGCCCTTTAAAGCCTCCCCCAAACCTCCATCTCTTTTACGAGTCAACATGTCCTCTTAGATGTTTATCTTGGCCCCGTGTCATATGATATCAGAGCCTTCCAGCTACCTGAGGGTGACCCTCCCATTAAATGTCGTCTTTTGTGCGCTCAGGTTGCGTTGTGAAGAGACGTGAGGAACGTGGGTGTGAAAGTGACTTTTTGTGCAGCAGCGTCTGCTTCACAGGCATAATCAGAGAGATTAGTTCTCATTGTTCCCTTGTTGTTTGCTCAGCTGCTTGAATGTATGTCTTTTGATGCATTTTCCGAACCTGACTGCTGATGTCTACAACACCTTTTAAAGAATGAGTCAAGAGCAAATTAAATCAAAGGCAAATTTGTCTGAAGATTTTAAAAGGAAAGCAATGTTTTAAAAGATGTCATTTTAGCGTCAGTGTTTCTCTTTATAAATAATTGATCTTTAAGGACATTTCAAAATAAAGACAACGTTTTATGAGTTATGTTTTCTTAAAATTACTGAAAAGCTGTAACTTGAAGACCAATTGCTTTTCTCTTGCTAAATACTTATACAACACTTAGTTCTGGTCCACTAATCTGGACAATGTGGGCAAGTGACATTCTGGCAATATTGTGTCTAAAATGAAAGTTACTCAGTATTAACTCATTTATTCATTTATTTCATTGCAATGGTGCAGTAATCACACATTTTATTGTGTCATATATTTGGTTTGTGTACTTTCTGTATCTAAAAAAAACAAAACACCCGACCTTACTTGTAAAACTATTATGTTATTTTGTTGTGTTTTCTTTTACTTATATTTGTTTTGCTTTGATTTGTGTGTTGTTGTTCTATTTGGCTTACTTTTGCTTTGATGTTGCTTTGTTTATGTATTTATTGTTTTGTTTTGATTTTTGTTTTACTTGATTTTGCTTTGTTTTTGTTTTGTTTTGCTTCAATTTATTCTTAGCTTTGCTGTGATTTAGGTTTTTTTTATGGTTTGTGCTTAGATTTAGTTTTTTGTTATGTTTGGTTTTTGTTTTGTGCTTTACTGTTTTATGTATTTATTTGCTTAGTTTTTCTTTGACTTTGTTGTTTGTTTTGTTTTGCTTGGTTTTGTTTTGTTTTTATTTATTTATTTAGCTTTGATTTTGCTTTGATTTTGTGTTTTGTTTCATTGTGTTTTAATTATTTAGTAAGTGTGAAACTTCACCCATGTTTTAGAATCAATTTAATGTAATGGACTGTGATATTATATTGTGATTATTTAAATTTCTTCATACTCCTCTTATTTACGTTTAGAGTTGCTAAAACTAATTCTAATTCATCTAATTTTGGTACAAAGTTTTAAAATTGTGATCGTTTTGTGATTTTGTTTTGTTTTGATAAGGGAATAAGGTAAAACTTCACCCATGTTTTAGAATCAAAAGTCAACAAATGGATATAATTAATAGTTGTTTTTTTCATATTGTGTTTTTAATTCCTCAGGACTCCAGCTTTTTTTGATCAGATCAAACCATTTCGGTGTTCATAAATGCTCTTCTGATTCATACTCGATGACAGCATCATAATTTTAAACCTTTGTACCAAAATTTAATGAAATGGTTTTAGCAACACAACTCCATTATTTATCTGAACATAAATAAGAGGAATTAGAAAACATTATATTTGCTTTGGTAAAAGTAGAATGTAATTATGCAAAAGTTAAACAGGCTTTAACAGAGATTAAACAGAGTTAGTTAAACAGAGATTTCTGATGGAGAATGAAATGTCTTCTTTAAAAGACTGGTAATGAAAGTATTTTAAGGAATATGGAAATTCTTATAATTATTAGTTTAATCAATGCAGCAGTGGGGAATTTTATCTACTCAGTAACAAAGTCGTGTCTGGTACTGCAGCACAGCAGGTTCGCGGGACACTAGAGATATTTAATTCCCAAATGATAGTGTCCGTAGGGGGCTGGACGTATCAGACTCAGAGTGGGGATAATATTAGATTGGGGTCGACCAATTTTAAGTGTCTGGGGCAGATACCAGGTATCTTAACCCCTGCATATGGTGCAGGTCAATTTGACCTTGTCGATTTTTGAGTTGTCAGAAATACTAGTTAACCTATCCTTTTTTTCTTCTTGATATTATTTTTGCTCATTTAGTATAATGATCATGCATGCAAAGTTTCAACAGTATTGATGTTTCGAAATGTTTAATACGATTGATATTTACGGGTCAATTTGACCCCCATAATGTATTTTGTCAGTTTCTTATTCACAAAAGCACACAGAATACACACTTTTTAATTTTATTTATAAAATATACAATTTGTGGGAGAAAAATGTTGAAAAAAAAAAGCTGTAAGAGTTTAAAAAAAATCATGTTCTCATGTTTTGTTTTCCTTTATTAATATTTGTAATGTGTAAGAACTATTAATGTTAAAGGTTCTACGGCCGGCGCAGGTAGGCATGTGCAAAATCAACACAGACATCTTGACCGTCTGCATCTCAGTGTTTGCTGAACTATAGAAGCAAAACTAAAGCAGACACAAGTGTTATGAGCGAGTGCTGGTGCATCAAAGCATGTAGATGTCATTTTCTAGGCGACGCACTTTAACACAACCTGAGCAGTAAACATTACCTCTGTATTAAATATTCATAATGCTCTATAACCCGGGTAAGCAGATGCTTAATGCTGAGTGCTGGTGCTTCCTACTGTGAACAAACTCAATCCTTACAAATGCTCACAATCTGTTTCTCACAAATCTGATGTGAAAATTATATATACTGTGTACATATATATATATATATATATATATATATATATATAATTTATTTATGAATTTTTTCATTTAACATAAATGAAATTAAGCAGGTCAATCTAATCTTTTAGGATGAGATTGTATAATCTTGACAATAAGGATGTCACACAATTATTTTCATAAAACATAATTGTTTTGATAATTAAGCCCATTTTCTCCAACACTTCATATGAATTAATTGAGTTTGCTTGTAAATGTAATTACTTGCTTTGATGATTCTCATTGGATTCTCATTACTGCAATACAATTAAATATATTTTATTTATTTTAATATAATATTAAGTTCAGCATAAATTAAAGACAGTCAAAACATACTGTGCTACCATGATGTATAAATTAGCAAAATATGAATTAAATAATAATATAAAATATAAATTATAAGATAATATATACAAAATTTTATTTATATATAAATTTAATTTATATCATAAGTTTTAAGATATGCTTTGAGACTGGCAATGTCAATTATGCTTAATTATATTATATTATATTATATTTTATTATATTATATATTTTGATTATATAATACATCTTTGTTGATTGTAAAATACTACAAAATAAAATATATACTATGAAAATTGTGTAAACATGCATAATAATAATAATAATAATGCTAATAGTTATTTAAAAATAAACATATACATAATAATAAATACAATTTGCTTTGATGATTCTCATTGGATTCTCATTACTGCAATACAATTAAATATATTTTATTTATTTTAATATAATATTAAGTTCAGCATAAATTAAAGATAGTCAAAACATACTGTGCTACCATGATGTATAAATTAGCAAAATATGAATTAAATAATAATATAAAATATAAATTATAAGATAATATATACAACATTTAATTTATATATAAATTTAATTTATATCATAAGTTTTAAGATATGCTTTGAGACTGGCAATGTCAATTATGATTAATTATATTATATTATATTATATTATATTTTTTGATTATATAATACTTTGTTGATTGTATAATACTACAAAATAAAATATATACTATGAAAATTGTGTAAACATGCATAATAATAATAATAATAATGCTAATAGTTATTTAAAAATAAACATATACATAATAATAAATACAATTAGGCTAAAAGTGTATTTATGCAACACTTATTTCTTTCTTTCGATTTTGTGGTGAAATATGAACCAGACATGTTCTTGACAAGCTTTGAGACATTCATTCTAGAACATAAGCTGACATAATTCTTTTGAAGACTAAGGAAAGCTTTCCTGATCTAGTATATTCGTTCCCCTGCGATTCTGTAAAATGTTCTGAGGAGGTTGCTGGAACATGCGTACAGTATAGCAATACAGTATTAGTTATAATTACCTCAAAAAACTATGAAAATTGTGTAAACATGCATAATAATAATAATAATAATGCTAATAGTTATTTAAAAATAAACATATACATAATAATAAATACAATTAGGCTAAAAGTGTATTTATGCAACAATTATTTCTTTCTTTCTTTCGATTTTGTGGTGAAATATGAACCAGACATGTTCTTGACAAGCTTTGCGACATTCATTCTAGAACATAAGCTGACATAATTATTTTGAAGACTAAGGCAAGCTTTCCTGATCTAGTATATTCGTTCCCCTGCGATTCTGTAAAATGTTCTGAGGAGGTTGCTGGAACATGCGTACAGTATAGCAATACAGTATTAGTTATCATTACCTCAAAAAAATGCATCTAAAAGAGCCAAGAACACTATTGTTTCTGGCTTGTCGTTTATTTTTAATACCTTAAGTGAAAAAGCAAATAGGATTTGAAGCCCTGCAAACATGGCTGCTCTCAGGGACATTGCTTTGTCACTTTACATTAGACACACTCAAATGGATTTCCTCTGACTAACCTATAACTGTGTCCTGCTGGAGTGTGTGCACCACCATTCGAGATTTGCAATATATTGTTATTGTTTTTGTGAATCTTTTAACATTATATTAGCATGAAATAAGCAGCTGATTATGGTATTGAATGATATTTCCTTTTTTTTACCATTCCTTAAAAAGATTATCTTAGCTAAGAAAACGGAGAAGCTCAAACTGACTTGGTGCATTTGAAATGATTTAAAGGTTAGATCACCCAAAAACGGAAAGTCTGTCATCATTAATTCATCTTAATTCATCTTTCATCTTGTTGTTCCAAATCTGTAATGGGTTATTCACACAAACCGTGTTTGTGCTTATAAAAATGCAGAAAGCAGGGTAGTGCAATGAAAAAAAAGAGCTTCTTTTAACTTGGGTTAAAGGGTTAGTTCACCCAAAAATGAAAATCAGCCCACAAATTACTCAACCTCAAGTCATCCTAGGTGTATATGACTTTCTTCTTTCAGATGAATCCAGTCAGAGTTATATTAAAATTATCTTTGATCTTTCAAGCTGTTTCGCTTTGTCACTTTACATTAGACACACTCAAATGGATTTCCTCTGACTAACCTATAACTGTGTCCTGCTGGAGTGTGTGCACCACCATTCGAGATTTGCAATATATTGTTATTGTTTTTGTGAATCTTTTAACATTATATTAGCATGAAATAAGCAGCTGATTATGGTATTGAATGATATTTCCTTTTTTTTACCATTCCTTAAAAAGATTATCTTAGCTAAGAAAACGGAGAAGCTCAAACTGACTTGGTGCATTTGAAATTATTTAAAGGTTAGATCACCCAAAAACGGAAAGTCTGTCATCATTAATTCATCTTAATTCATCTTTCATCTTGTTGTTCCAAATCTGTAATGGGTCATTCACACAGACCGTGTTTGTGCTTATAAAAATGCAGAAAGCAGGGTAGTGCAATGAAAAAAAAGAGCTTCTTTTAACTTGGGTTAAAGGGTTAGTTCACCCAAAAATGAAAATCAGCCCACAAATTACTCAACCTCAAGTCATCCTAGGTGTATATGACTTTCTTCTTTCAGATGAATCCAGTCAGAGTTATATTAAAATTATCTTTGATCTTTCAAGCTGTTTCATGGCACTCAGCGGGTGTTGCATGCATCAGTCCAAAAGAAGTGAAATAAAAAGCGCCCATCCATTAAAAAAAGTGTCTCACATGGCTCCGGGGGGTGAACAAAGGCCTCCTGTAGCGTATCGATGCGTTTTTATAAGAAAAATATCCATATTCAAAACTTAATAATCACTTTAATGTAGCTTGCGCCAATAGTCCTACACAGAAGCAGCTCCGGGAGCATGACGTATGAGTTCAGCACTGCGCATGCGCCAGTGAGTCTCGTGAAAACCAACGTTTGTTAACAGGAGCAAAATAAGCAAAGTTTCCTTACTTTAGCAAAGGAAAACCAGTCTCCTCTTGGCTTATATCTAAATCCTCAGACATTCTTCTTTACAAATCCTCATTTTGTATTTCTAATAAGCGACTGTTGTTTTGTTTTGATCTCTCCGCTGCGCTTCCGCGTGCGTTACTTCTGAGCGGCGCATGTGCAAAGCTGACCTCATATGTCATCCGCCCGGAACTGCTTCCGTGTAGGAATGTCACCCGCTGAGTGCCATTAAACAGCTTGAAAGATCAAAGACAATTTTTAATATAACTCCGACTGGATTTGTCTGAAAGAAAAAAGTCATATACACCTAGGATGACTTGAGGGTGAGTAATTTGTGGGCTAATTTAAATTTTTGGGTGAACTAACCCTTTAAGCTTTTTTAGAAAGCTGTGTTATACGAGATACTGCAGAAGGCATAATACGCGAACACGATAGAAAAACAATATAACAAAAAACTCCAACAAAAACATTTTTGCATAGGAAAAAAAAAACAATGTCTAGAGATGTGCTGCGTTTTTTAGAACGCCATGTCCTGTGCGAGATGTTTTACAAAAAAAAAAAAGTTCACATTTTTATAAAAAACGTTTTTATAAAAATGTAAAAATTGTAAAAAACATTTTTATACATTTGTTTCATAAAAAAATCATTACTATATTAATTTAAAACATAAATATATCTTACTGTCTTGTTTAGATTTTTATATTAGGGCACATTAGCTATCCACTGGTTTACATATACAACTGTGTGTTTGCTGCTTAAAAACATGGTTGATTTGTGCATTAGTCTGAACAAAAACAGAAGAAGGGCTGATTGAAAATGCAAATTCATTCTCTGCCAGCAGGTGGCACTTTTGGACTGGCAGAAATATAGAGGTTTCCCCGGTAATGACAGTACAGAAAGCAGCGCAACACTCATAAATACTACTTTATCAGGCATTATAAGTACGTAAGATAAAATGAAAATGTCATTGATACTTGTCTGAAAAGTTGGTTCCCTTCAGAGATACATTCACATAAACACGCCGTGTTTCGACTTTAAAATGTGCAGCACTCATATTTATTTAATAAAATCATAGCCTTTTGAAGAAAAAAGAAAAGAAAAAAATTAAAAGCAGTACAGTGAAATGCAAAAATATGACACAGGGCAGTGAAATGAAAAAATGCAATGTTGAAGAAGAACACAGACTCAACATCTCATATACATATCGACCAACGCTATATACCAAGTGCAGCGCAAATTAGCGTAGTCGCAAATAAAGAAATAAAGAAGCCACAGTACGTTGAAAGAACCGGAACCCAAAAAAGGAAGGTTTGCTAGAAGTTTTGATAGACCTGGTATTGCGTGACTCCTAGTTGAGGGTTCCAAGTCGTCTTTTATTTCATGAAGCAAATTAAAAAATAATATGGATTGAAAAACTATATGTTCAGATAATGTGTTCTAATCCTCTCCCTTCTACCACGCACTCTCTGTTCTCTGCAGTGCCTCCTCCTAGCAAAAACAATTGCAGCCATTTCAAGAGCAAAATAGTTTAAGACATGCTTTTTTGGGCGTTAAATAATGGCGTAAATACCAGTAATTTGATGAACACAAACGTTAGTAAATCGCGTTGCGTGGTTCATTTGAATACTCTCCTCCCATAAAGTTTACATCTGAAAGGGAAACTCCTACAAATGCATATTCAATAAGCGCAAAAATAACTGTGTCCACGCCTTTTCAGCACTAATTCGTCACTGCGCGACTTCAGTAAAACCTGACAGTACTATTTTAATGCCAAAAGACAGTTTGTGCTGGCGCAAGCTGTTGGTAAAACTGGCCCTATGTTTCTTAGTTTTTTCTTATCAGTTTTGTACATTAAGGTTGTATGTTACATCTAATGTTGTTAAATTAATTTTTATTGCATTATTTCAGTTTCGTGTGTGTTACCGTGATGGTGTTTGTGTGAAAGACACTGTGCACCTTCTATATATGTTACTATTTAAAAGTTGCTTGTGATGGGCTTTGGTTCATCATGTGACTTTCTCATCACCACCTGCATTTGGTGGTTATCCGTGTATTACAAAGGTACAAAACAGATTTCAGTACTTCAATAGGTTGGTTTATTAACATTATATTTGCTAATGAAATTACGGTATTTAACTATAAATTTAAGTTAAAACAGTAAAACAGTATTTTTTACGGTAAAATTCTGGCAACCACAGCTGCCAGTTTTTTTTACCGTACATTTTACAAAATGTTTTTACAGTGTGGAATACAAAAATGTATTCTGTGTGATCTTTTTTTTTTTTGTACAAATAAAAGCAGATGTTTAGCAGAATATCCAAGCTGCTTTTTTTTGCAGTACCAGTACCACTGCAGTTCTAGATTCAAATGGCCTGTGTTCGATCTAAAATTTTTAAAAATATGGCATGACTAAAAAAACACTTGAATTGTGACAGTGTTGGTTTCTTTATACTTGTTTCTCATCTGCACTTCTGTTGAATTTAGATTAAGTTGTATGCTATTTTGTATAGTTTTCGACACAAATATCCAGGTATGAACTACACAATATGGTTGTTTTCTACTCAGCTTTATATTTCAAATCAAGCTTTCTGGAAGCGTCCAGGCGTTACCCCATCAATCAAATGTCTGGATGTTTCTGGACTATTTCCTATGTGATCTCAGGTACTGCCGGGGACATTCGCCCTTATTAAAGATGGTCTTTATTGATCTGTGATAGCCACCCCAGGTTGTCTCTCAGATGAGCCCCCTTTATATCCAGAAATGGCTGGATATTGATTGCAGAATGAGAAACTGTGGAGATGTTGCTAATCTTATCCTCTGCAGAAATACAGAGAAACACCAGGGACCAAAGGTCTTCTTGTTTCCCCTCAAATCTGGGTATTCTGATACAGTATAAAACTGCTGTACTGCTGATGATATCTGAGCTGGTATTGAGACAAACATTTGTGCATGACTGCATCTCTGTGTCTAAGGAGATTATGTGACCTGTTGGAGACATACAGGGGCATGGAGACCTCATGAGGAATGAGAAACCTTATCTTACTCCATCCTAGTAAGACATGTAGTGTCAAAGTCAGGGAAGACTTGAGGTTAAGCCTTAACATGGGTGAAGAGGTTATGAATGTGTGGAAACAATATATAGAAACTCACAATATCAAATGTTATATTGGTAATGGTATCTATCTATCTATCTATCTATCTATCTATCTATCTATCTATCTATCTATCTATCTATCTATCAATCTGTCTGTCTATCTATCTATATCTATCTATCTATCTATCTATCTATCTATCTATCTATCTATCTATCTATCTGTCTGTCTGTCTGTCTGTCTGTCTATCTATCTATCTATCTATCCAACTGTCCGTCTATCTATCTATCTATCTATCTATCTATCTATCTATCTATCTATCTATCTATCTATCTATCTATCTATCTATCTATCTATCTATCTATCT
>NW_015505338.1:945566-975109 GCF_001515645.1 Sinocyclocheilus grahami | reverse complement strand
CACACTCTCACACTCTCTCTCTCTCTCTCACACACACACTCTCTCTCTCTCTCTCTCTCTCTCTCTCTCTCTCTCTCGCTCTCTGTGGTGCGTTTTGTCAGGTCTGTGGACATTAGCGCTGAGGTGGAGTCGTGTGAGGGGTGGAGTGTGAAGGTACACGCTGCTCCTCCTCCATCTGAAGGGGCAGATCTTCTTCACAGCTCGAGTGAGTTAGACAGCAAGTGCAGAGCAGCTCTCTCTCTCACACACACACACACACACTGCGATCAAACACCGAGGCGCAAGGCTGGAGAAACCCTCGACATGTGACCGCTGCTGACTGTCGACATGAACTTTCATTTTATCTTTCTTTTTTAATTTGCTTTCCTTCGTCATAAAGACTAAAAACAGGACTTGTAATCAAGCGCCGCGCAGTCGTCCTGTGGATTTGCCAGGAATAATTAATTATCCTCGTTTTGCGATTCCTGCTCGTTTCTCGTACGCATCTCCTGAAGGATGAGGAGCAAGTGTGTAAACAAGCGAATAAAAGCATCTCACTGACCTCCAGCAATAACCAGCGCCGACCCACGACAAGACACCTCTGTGCTTGTAACAGCAGTATTTTTCGCCACTGGAGAAGCGTTGAAAGGGATTTGTATCACTTTCGGAGTCAAGTCGGTTCATCTCCAGCAGTGTGAACAGGTAAACACCTGCTTGTTTTGCTGCGGTGTGGGAAAGGATTCGTGAATCATCTCGATGTTAGAGGGCTCTGGGATCGAGTGGACAGAGTCTTGAAACTGGCCAGTGAAAGTTGTTAGAGTTACAAATCAGGTCTCACAATTATAATTTTACTATAGGAAAGAAAAAGCTGCAGTCAGAACTAACAACAACAATACTACTACTAATGATAACAATTTAGTTGTTAATTTTCTTAAATTATTGAGGCTAAAAATAGAAAGAGTAAAAGTATAATAAATGTGAAGCGGGCAATTCATTTCAGAGAAGCTCAACTGTTTATAGGCCTACATGTAAAATATATAAATAAATAAATAACACTCTTTCTTTCTCTAGTGAATTTTGTACTTTTTTTTTGTTCAAGCAGCATAGTTCGTGAAGTTGAAGCAAGCAGACAGACAGACAGATGATAGATAGATAGATAGATAGACAGACAGACAGACAGACAGACAAACAAAAAAACAGACAGACAGACAGACGATAGATAGATAGATAGATAGATAGATAGATAGACAGACAGATAATAGATAGACAGACGATAGATAGACAGACAGACAGACAGACGATAGATAGATAGATAAATAAAAAAACAGACGAAAAAAAAATATCTATGTTGCATTTAAAATCTACTTTTTACATTTAAAATTCCTCCATTTTGTGGGTTTATGTTAGGGTGAGGTCACATTTACTGTTGTTTTGTGAATTTTGGCATGCAAAATCCAGTTAGTAATCCAATAGTAATCTATGCAACTGGGAGTTTTGCTTGAGGCTGAAACATTTGCCCATGCAGATTAGACAGACAGATAATAGATAGATAGACAGACAGACAGACAGATAGATAGATAGATAGATAGATAGATAGATAGATAGATAGATAGATAGACAGATAGACAGACAGATAATAGATAGATAGATAGGTAGATAAAGGACAAAATAGTCCCCTTTTTGCTAAACCAATAAAAAGCAAATGCATTTAATCCAAGAGCAAAAATTGATAAAGGTGGGCGATATTTTCACTTAAATGTATTTATTTCAAGGCAAAGAAAAAAAAAAGCTGTACAGTTCAGAATACGTGAAAAACAAAAATAAGAAGAGCAATCAATATACAAAGTGAATATAAATGTAAAAAATCAAATGAATCGGTAAATAAATAAGAACTAAATTTGGGCAGTTGCATACATTTGAAAAGCTTTAAAACTGTTATTGTTTTTTTTTAAATTAGTTTCTTGTTTTGTATTTTGATGTTTGAAAATGTTTTTAAGTACATTGTAAGATCAGCATTACAAAAGGTAGCCCAAAATATGAGTTTTTTTTTGAGCAATTGAATAAAAAAAAATTAAAAGTTTAATGACGTAATTTTGTTTTTCAGAAAAAAACATGTTTTTTTGTAAATGCAATAAAATGAGACTCTGATTTTTATTTATTTAATTATTATTATTATTTATTTATTTTTTGTGGACAGTAAAAAGCTGTGCAGATTGCTGTGTGTTAGTCTGGGCTCGGCTGGTCGCGTCTCGTGGTTGCACAGTGATTTTTTTTAATCGATGTAGGCGACTCTGGGCTCGGCTGGTCGGGTCTCGAGGCTGGACAGTGAAAGTGTGTGTGTGTGCAGATTGATTCGTGTAGATGGAGAGAGAAGAGAGCTAGAAGGGCGAGATTTCTTCTCCTCCTCGCGCTCGGATGCGTTTATAAGCGTGACAGCCAGACATTATAATAGCTGCGATGTGACGCCTATCTGTTTCAACCGAGGTAAGACACAGCGTAGAGGACACTGGAGACAGTCGGGCTGAATTACAGCGATATGTTTAGGCTTGGCTGTGTTTGTGCTGCAGAGAGACTGACGCTCCTAAAGCAAACAGGTGTAAGACCCCCAGAGCGCCGACGCGACGCGATAAACCACAATGCTTCATTTGGAGTCGAATAAGCGTCGTACCCCGTTTAGTTTTTCGCGTCGCGTCGCGTCGTGAACCGGGCTTCTAGAAAAGCTGTAACGCTCATATTTTGATTCAGATTCGAATCAACGCCGCTTTAACGAACCGTATAGCGAGCTCAGTTTTGTTGTAGTTGTCCGTCGGTTAATAAAAACAAAGCAAACACTTGTTATTTGTGTTGGTTTAGCTAAATGAGGGTCTCAGACGATTGATTGGTTAATTAATGTGTCAAGTTGGTTATCATTTGAAACCGATGCCCTGACTTTTGAAATGATGTGCTGAGAAAGCGATATAGATAACGTTAACTCGTTTCTGGTGTAGCATTCCCGTTGTTGTCGATATCTGGGACGATTTAGTCCGCTTATTGCTATTTTAAACGACTTTATTGGGTCGTTTTAGATGTTATCGATCACCAACAGATAATCAATAACGCCAGCCCAAGCAGAAACGGGGTTAGATCTGTTATTGTACATTGTTATGGTAAATATGTTGCAGCCGAATTGAATTTCCGCGTTGAATTTGGTTTCCAGTGCTTTTTTCTTTTGTTTATAACCTTTTCTGGCGCGTTCGTAACGACTTGGGCTTTTGAAGATTGTGTTGTTTTAGTACACTGCCTCATTTATGGTGTTTGCGTGTCAGGTTTGGCTTTGAACTATAATAATATAGTATTGCTGTGTCTGATGCTTTAATATGGAGATGTTGATCAAAGAGGTTTAAATCAAACTGTAGCTCTCTCATGGGGTTTGTGAATTTCTTTTTGTCTCTTCAACCTTATATAGACATACCAACAAAGTAACCTCAGTGTGTAGCACTAATGAACCAGGAGGATTTTTTCAGTTACTTATTGGCTTGTTTGGCTTTTTAACATGTGCATCACGTCTGCCTCTCCATGGAGACGTTTTTAAACCTTTCAGCTGTGTGAGGGTTGTTTCCCCCTTCTTGTCAAGGGACATGAAGACCTCCACGAGTTTGCCAGACATTTGGTTTCCACACTATCCTTCAATATTTGACTTTTTCGTCTTATGCTCCTTCGTGAAGAGGAAAATGCTCTCCATGTGCAGTCGGTTTGAACTAAACGCAAGATTGACTCCAAAACAAGGCAGTGGTGAGATTGTGGACCGGTTTGTGAAGAAAAAAAAACCTTATGCATAGTTTATAATGTTGTTTACAAGGGTTTTAATTTGAAGAATTCTGAGTCTGTAGTAACCAAACACTCTTGAATTGCATGTTTCCGTGTTTAATCTAAAGAAAACGAATATTGTTTTGGACACAAGTACTGCTATTTAAATGAGTTTTACTAACGACCGGACAATCATTAGTTTCCAACATAGAAACATGACCTGAATTATGAATGTTCTTAATAATAATGTCATAATATTTATGCTAAGTCGTTTTGATTTATTTTTGCTTGCATGTTCGTAATGTTAACGTTGGTAGCAGTGCTATGCTTTTGCAAACTAATGGATGATGTGTAACATTTGCGCAATTTATGCAGTCAACACAATATGTAAATTACTTTAGCATTGAGGAGACAGTAGAACCAATGTTGAAGATCTGCTAACTAAAGAATGATCCCATCTGACCCGAAGCTGAACATTACTGCACGTCCAGTTTTTAGTCATGTTCAGTCTGTCCAAGCCAGATTAAAAAACAAAAACACCCACATCACTTTCTCAGTGTTGAGTCGGTTGGTGGTTTAGTCACCGACATGTCTCATATGAACGAGGTTTAAAGTGAGTTGTTCTGGAATAAGGCCATATCTCTGTCTTGGCATGTAGTTGAGTCTATTTTCTGCAACCCCCTCATTTCGTCCCAAGGGAAAATCCAGTGAGTAAAGGGGGAGAAAATTAGAGGACAGGTATAAGTTTCCGTCCTGCCCTTTTTACGTGTTCTGCGAGTTTCAGTTTCATATTGTTACTAGCTCAGACCAGGATCTCTGTTGAAAGTCTGTAGTGGGACACTAATTTAGTCCACTTTTTTCTCAGGTGCCTTTAATTTAATTGCAATTGCAGGTATTGCAATACCCTTTGGGCTGATCGTCTTGCAGAAGATGTTCTGGCCTGTTGTACTGTTGCACTTGTCAAGTGTTATTGATTCACTTGCTCCTGAGCAGAACTCTCTTGGCTCTGTAATTGCATGTTCATTTATGCCTTAATTTGTTTGAGCTAACCAGTCCACGGAGATATTTATTCCTGGTCTAACTTGTAAAACGGCCTTTTACGGTGCAGTCCTTCTGAAGGAGCTCTGAGAAAACGTTAGCGGAGGGTGACAGTATTGATTTATTTCCAGCACACGTGACTCCGTTGTTGTCGGGGTTTTAAAAATAGAGAAAATATGAGGTGCTCCCCGCCCCCCCGGCATGCAGGTGCCTAAAAGTTTATTGTAGATGATTGCACGGTCAAGTCCGCGAGGTGCCTATTTGGGCTTTGCACAAATCTCTCCGCACAAATAAAGACTTAAACTTGGATTACGGCGCACCGGTGCTGACCGTGAGGCAAGGCCATGCGGAAAAGGCGTGCCCAGGAGAAAATTCCCAGCTTGTGTGGAGTCATGCACCGGACCTCTCATAACTCCCGTGGTTTCGTAATCAGACACGTAATCTTGCAGGGTGATTGGATTTGAGATGACGCCGCAGCCCGAGTCGGTGGCTGGCTGCTCCTACCACGAGCATGTCTTTTTTCGCGCACGCATACACATGCAGATCTCTTGTTTATTTTCCAGTAAGCTGCTTCAGTCTTTGGAGGCACTGTCTGCTGCAGTGTGCAATAGTTCACACTTCAATTGCAGCCTAACCTAGATTTCTGTAGCACTGCTTGTAAATAACCCTGGGGCTCTGTTCTGAGGGTGGGGTCTTTAAAGGCAGCGGGAAACGGCTCTAATGCAAGATTGATGAACAGAGGTGTGACATGTTCTTTTCGGCTCATTAAAGATTCATCTTGCAGCGGCATTTTGGATTAATTGTAGAGGTTTGATAGAAGTGGCTGGAAGACCTGCCAAGAGAGCATTGCAATAGTCCAGTCTGGAAAGAACAAGAGCTTGAACAAGGAGTCGTGTTGCATGTTCTGAAAGAAAGGGCCTGATCTTCCTAATGTTGTATAAAGCAAATCTGCAGGACCGGGCAGTTTTAGCAATGTGGTCTGAGAAATTCAGCTTATCATCAATCACAACTCCAAGGTTGTTACATACATTTCACATGTATGTAAGTTACTTTACCATTGAGAGGTCAGTACGTATCAGTAGACCTGATAATGGAGATCTGATTACCAATTGATTATGAAATTTATGAAATGATGTCCATTCCTATCTGGCCTGAAACTGAACGTTATATACTGTACACCAATTTTTAGTCGCGTTCAGGCTGTCAAACCCAGATTTTAAACGCGCACACAAAAAAAACACCCACATTATTTTCTCAGTGTTGAGTCGGTTGGTCGTTTAGTCACTGAATGTCTCATATGAACGAGGTTTAAAAATGAGTCGTTTTGGAATAAGGCCATGTCTCTGTCTTGGCATGTAGTTGAGTCTATTTTCTGCAACCCCCTCATTCCTTCCCAAGGGAAAATCCAGTGAGTAAAGGAGGATAAAATTAGAGGACAGGTATAAGTTTCCTTCCTGCCTTTAAATTTTTTTTTTCTTGTGTAAGTTTTCTAACATGTTGTATTTCACTTTGCAAACGTCTTCTGCAAGTTTAACTTTCATATTGTTACTACCTCAGACCAGGATCTCTGTTGAAAGTCTGTGGTGGGAGGCTAATTAAGTCAGATTTTTTTCAATTTTATTGCAATTGCAGGTATTGCATTACCCTTTGGGCTGATCGTCTTGCAGAATATGTTCTGGCCTGTTGTACTGTTGCACTTGTCAAGTGTTATTGATTCACTTGCTCCTGAGCAGAACTCTCTTGGCTCTGTAATTGCATGTTCATTTATGCCTTAATTTGTTTGAGCTAACCAGTCCACGGAGATATTTATTCCTGGTCTAACTTGTAAAACGGCCTTTTACGGTGCAGTCCTTCTGAAGGAGCTCTGAGAAAACGTTAGCGGAGGGTGACAGTATTGATTTATTTCCAGCACACGTGACTCCGTTGTTGTCGGGGTTTTAAAAATAGAGAAAATATGAGGTGCTCCCCGCCCCCCCGGCATGCAGGTGCCTAAAAGTTTATTGTAGATGATTGCACGGTCAAGTCCGCGAGGTGCCTATTTGGGCTTTGCACAAATCTCTCCGCACAAATAAAGACTTAAACTTGGATTACGGCGCACCGGTGCTGACCGTGAGGCAAGGCCATGCGGAAAAGGCGTGCCCAGGAGAAAATTCCCAGCTTGTGTGGAGTCATGCACCGGACCTCTCATAACTCCCGTGGTTTCGTAATCAGACACGTAATCTTGCAGGGTGATTGGATTTGAGATGACGCCGCAGCCCGAGTCGGTGGCTGGCTGCTCCTACCACGAGCATGTCTTTTTTCGCGCACGCATACACATGCAGATCTCTTGTTTATTTTCCAGTAAGCTGCTTCAGTCTTTGGAGGCACTGTCTGCTGCAGTGTGCAATAGTTCACACTTCAATTGCAGCCTAACCTAGATTTCTGTAGCACTGCTTGTAAATAACCCTGGGGCTCTGTTCTGAGGGTGGGGTCTTTAAAGGCAGCGGGAAACGGCTCTAATGCAAGGCTGCGTACTATCGGCACTGTGATAAGACTTGCATCATCAGCAGAGGTGTGGAGCTGAGAAGAAGAAACCTGAGAAATATCCGCCTTACTGACTGGCACTGAACGAATAGATTTTCCGTTGAATACCGTGCACTTCTATAATATGCAATAACATGCAGACCCGCCGAGGAGACGTGCGTTTGTTTGAGTTAATGTTCTGCCACGTTGCTTTACCCATGTGGCCCGAGCTTAGTTTGCAATCTCCAAGTGTGCCGTAATGCCAGAATTGACCAGTTGTTTCACTGAGGTTTAGCGTCGACAGGAAATCAAACGTGACCCTTTTTACACGTTCTTGGCCTCATTGTCAACGATTTAGCAGTGCACGTTATATTTTTTTCAGCTGAAGTCAGTAAACCATTGTGTTTTTCAGCTTTAATGTTTTCGAAATTGTTGCATTCAATTTAGAATTTTTACGTTTAATATCTTGTGTATTTGTAGTAGTTCATCCAGAAATTACAATTGTTATTATTTACTCACCCTCATGTTGTATTTTTTTCTGTTAAGTGCAAAAGGAGATATTTTGAAAAACAACAATCGACCCCATTAACTAGGATTAAAAAATATATATACTGATCGCTTGAAACTTTAAAGTCGCACCACAGTTTAAAAACATATGAAGCATAATATTAATTTTGCTTCATATTGAGCATAACCACAATAGAGATGATTTCAATTAAAGGCACAATATGTAAGGTTTTTAAAAAAAAATAAAATATCCAAAAACCACTAGAAGAGTGTTATATTTTGCTGACTTGTGTACTTACTAGGGACGCTCCGATCCGCCTTTTTTGCCTCCGATACCGATTCCGATACCTAGGGTTCGGTATTGGCCGATTCCGATCCGATACCAGTGAAGTTTTCCCTCATTTAAATAAATGTAGAATTTATATATCTCTGTGTGTGGAACTGATAATCATTCTTTCATAATCTACTAGATACAGACTACTTCATTATAAAGAAAAATAAAATAAACAAATATGAAAATTTATAGGCCTATGTATATTTAAATCTATGACACAAATGTATCATAAACTAGGTTAGTGGATAATTCGGCAGCAAAAGTTATTCTAGAAAAATCAGTGCACAATAATTTTAGAAAACCAAACATTTAGTGAAAAAACAATATTTTGTGGGGAACAAATAAAAGTGTTGCACTAAATATGGTAAAATGTTACACATTGCTATTTGTATTATTATAAAATCCATTCATTAAAAACATTCATGAATGAATTTATATATAAGTATATACTATAAAATTAAAATACTTTTATTTTAAATGTATAGCATATTTTTTAATAAGGCAGCAACATATGATAGATACGATAGGACAAAACAAATACAGTGCAGCACAAACTGTTTTTATACAGTCAACCCTCTACGGGACACCTTGGCAGTTGAATCGCCATTGGCTAGTATATTTTTTTACTAGTATAGTATTTTGCCAGACTGAAATACTATACTATATATATATGTTATGCCATTTTACAAACATATATAATGTTTGTAAAATGGTACAGCTTTTTAAATATCTGAAAGTACACTCTTAATATCAGTCAGTCAAGCATTATAATATGATAATCAAGTATTATTTAATAATATAAGTTTAGTAGTTAGAATTAAAACTTGGTAACCATGAACTTAGGGCTGGTGCTTTTTTTGGTCATTCGGTGTTCCTGTAAAAAAAACGAACAATAATACTGATGAGATTATTATTATTATAATACAAATTCTACTAAGAACAATATAAAAATGCACTAAGGATTAATGAGCTACTAGATTCATGAATATTAATCAGGTTGTGTGCGTTTATACTCAGCATCCAACTCACACACTGGCGAGTAAAATCTGAGAATGTATTAGCCATTGGCTAATATTAGACATCATTTAGTCGCATATGCGAATGATTTACTCGCAATGTAGAGGGTTGACAGTCTATGAGCACGAAGCGCTTACAATGTGCGCACATTGTAAGCGCTTTGTGTTAAAAACTGCAAAGCACAAAGGGAAGAGAAATTGATGCTTGGTGTATTATATCTGTGCTACAGTTATTGAGTTTTAAATTTCAGATAAAAAAAAAATTCGGATTTGGATCGGCTCTCTCTGACCGATTCCTGATCCGAGAAAAATGGCACTATCGGAGCCGATACCCAATATGAATATCGGATCGAAATCTCAGCATACACGCTCCCGATAAATATTTGTTTTTAAAGCATCAACATTCACAGAACACTGTTATTTTTAACTAAAGCAAGCGGCTGCTACGTGCATGGTTTGGCATAGCAGAATGCCAGTAAAGAGCGCTGCATTTATAATCTCGAAAAGACAAATCAGTTCATCGCAATCTCACAAATCTCTGTTATAACACAATAAATATATGCATAATGAATCGTTCATAATGGCTACAATTCGTGTGTTAAAATGAGAGGATTCGTGAACACGCAAATTTCAGCACTGCATTCCTCAATGCTGCAAACACGTGTTATAGCCGAAATAGAAACTCTGCATACGCTTGCACCTGTTAGTCGTTTATATTTTATATTAGTTAATGTAGCTTTTGTGCAATAGATGAATAAAAATGTATTTGTTTTTGATATTTTATGTTTAGATATTTCTATTTTGCGAGAGTCCCGTGAATCATTTTATTCTCCCGCACACACACATACACACGAGTCTCTGCACTCGCCTATCAAGTCTTGTCCCGCGCCGCACTCTGTTGCGTCGGGTCTCGTGGGAGAACAGGTCTCTAATCCACTGACACTTGACTCGACAATGCGTGTGCTACATCCTTTTTACAATCTCCAGAATCCAGATTATAAAACACTGCATTCTGTCAGCAATGTAGCGCGGCAGTAACTTATAGATACCTCGGCTTGTAGCTAGGGCTGTACGATTAATCGAAATCGTTATAAAATCGCGATTTGAGTTTGCGCAATTTCTAAATTAATTTATAGCACAATTTTCCGCGCCCCTGACTTCCCACGGTGTGCTATCCGAACCAATCAGGAATGCAGCGCGCCTAAATGGAGCACGAGAACAGAACAGACCGGGCGGGCATGCAAACGTAATGCCAGGTTCACACACTCCGTCTGTGGTGCGTATTTTTTCCGCGCCCATGTTAACGGATCAGAGCGTTCACACTGCACGTGATTGCGGTCCCGCAGTGCGCTCCAGGAGCGGTGCGTCTGCAGCAGTCATGCTGCGATCGTTTCCGCACGGAATCTATTTCTGCATGTGCTGAATTAAAGTGACGACGCATTATTCGCGGTAAAAAATTAACATGGATTGACACGGAAATTTAGTAATTACACCATAAATGCATATAATTAAAGTCTACTGTTTCACAGTCAACGCATGGCTTTTTGGCTAGATTTAAAACAAGGAAAAGTGCACTTTTAGATAAACAAGGCAATAATAGATGGCACTCGTGGTGGTAGTTAAACAAAGTTATATTTATTGAGTTTAAATGTGAATGTCTATGAAAGGTTGTATTACTGTACTGTGATAAAAGAGAATCACAATGCTGAAAAAGCATTTTCAGAAACAACGCTTGGATTTGAAATCAAAATAATGGATAAATGTTGTGTTTGTGGTAAACAGCCGCGGATAAGGAGTGGACTGCAAACGCGTCCTGTGCTGCTTCTGCACTGCATACAAATACTGTATATGCACTGCAGACGGAGTACGTGTGAACTTGGCGCAGCAAATCTAGTTCAACATCTGAGGCAATGCCACAAAGAGCTCTATGACCAATGCATGGCAAAAAAAAAACCCTGGACACGGGATTTTTCTTTCTTTCTGCCATATATGTCTATTCTAGAGACATTTTGTTACACCTTTACTTGGTGATTATTTTGCCTTATGTCTGTTCTAGAGACATGTTACAGCTTTTTGATAAAGCTCTAATTGGCTTTCTTTTGGAGATATGTTTCAAATTCACACTGAATGCATTAATGACTGTAAAGCATGTGTGTGTGTGTCAAAATCGTGATTAAAATCGAAATCGCAAAATTTATCAAAGAAATCGCAATAGTTTTTTTTTTTTGTCCATATCGCACAGCCCTACTTGTAACGATACTCTAATTACTATTTTGAAAATTATAATGCGTTAAATTACTCCGTTACTAAAAAAGTAATCAAATTACAGTAAAGTGTTTCACTGGCCACGGCGTCATCAAACTATGGCTTTGTTTCTTTGTTTATTTTGAATATGCGCCCTCTAGTGGCGAAAAATGACATATTGTGCCTTTTAAGTTTCTACCGTTTTATTATGTCTGTCAGCTACCCTAATTTATCTGGGTATGTTATGTTTTAATGTGTGAACCAATTTTTCTATCCCTTTAAGTCTCATGTCAGTAATACTGTACATTTAAAGAGTAAAATCTTTGCCATGCCAAGAAAACTAATTATATTTCCTTTATATAAATGTTTTTTGTGTCTACAAGCTCTGCGTTTAATGTTATCCAGAAACATTCTAATTGGCAAGGTTCATCTGTATCATTCGTAATTGTTAGCAATTCTTAACACTCAGTTTTTAGGAGAGACTGGAGAAATAAAGCAAAAATAGTACAGTGTTGGGAAGAAAAAAACGACCCAACATGTGGTTTCATGTAGCTGTAATGCTGCTGCACAACTCGGGTCAAAGACTTTCCACGGTGTCAAAGGCCTTTAGACCAAAGCTGCACTTTGACATTTTGGAGGGAAAACAGCTTTGAGTACATCATGCAACCTTTTTCCTCTATGCACCCTCGAACACAAAGCGGCGATTAAAAAATATCAGCTTTTCATCGGCGCTCTACATGCCGAGCTCTCACAACGGTGTTTTTTAGGTGGATTTCTATGGGCTCAATGGAGACGTCCTGGCCTGTGGTCTCAACAGAGGGAAAACAGGAGGGAAGATCTGTCTTACAGAGAAGACGGCATGATTCACTAGCTCAGCACGCTGTAGAAATGCGAGTTTAATGTAGCATAGGATGTTAACGCGATGGCCTGGAGACTCAGACATGTTGTCAGCACTGGATGGGAGAAACTGGGCAGATAAAGGCCACCTCTCACAGACACACTTAAATTACCTGCTTACAAATGCAATAATATTGATTTTTAAAGATGTTGTTTACATATTACCATGCCTGATGTTGTGTCTGGCTGATCGATAACAGTTGGGGGTTGCATTTAAGGATTTGAGAGGAAAATGAAACATTGGGCCTGTTTAATGTTTGCAACCACCAATTTGTGTCCAGCAGCCTTTTGGATGAAGGGAGTCTCTCTGTTTACCCCTACTGAGCCGCTGCTTTGAGTTGATCTTTGACTCCCACACAAATTGCCTGCTGTTTACCGAAGTGCAACTCTGTCTGTGGTGATCTTTGCGAGAATGCTTTAGGAGGGTAATTGTGGAGTTGTCTTGAGTGAGCTTCGAGCTGCTGCTACTACCTTCAGAACTACGCCAAGACGGGAAGAAAACAGTCACCGTTTGTTAACAGATTAGCCCGGTAAACTGTAAAGAGCGAGCTTGGTTTTGGACTAGAGTGCCAGTTGTACTCTGGCCACCTGCACGTTCACAAAAGTAGCAGTCACGTGAACGCCGTAGGCCTCGAAAACATCTACTTGGAGTTAGTGATTTACAGTGTGCTATTTATAGAATGATATATTAACCTTTTATGATTTGGCCCGGATGTTTTCGTTCCATCTTCAGCAACTTATTGCAGTGGAAAGCAAATTTAGGTTAAAACATAAATCTAGGCGTCAGTTTAAATATGTCAAGCATGTTCTTGCTTCTGGTGTTCATTGTCATATGGACTGAAGGTCTGCTTATCCTATAGAGTAGTGGTTATCAACCTGAGGGCCTCAAAGGTGACTTAAAACATTTAAAATTAGATTACAACATCAAGATGTTTCTTGTTTTCATCACCCCCCTTAACAACCGTTTTATTCCATTGAAGAACAAGGATTCCCGTGGTCTTGGAAAACCATATGAGGGAATTATAAAAGTTTGATATCTAGACCTTGGGAAGTCATGGAAATTAGTAACATTTTAAAACTCCATGGGCATTTTTATACTTAATACTATATATATTTTTAGATGTGTCAAACTCTAAAATATTTAAAATTCTTATCCAGCAATTGACAAACAACAAGAAAAGTCATGAAACCTTTAAAGGGATACACTCTTAAAAATAAAGGTGCTTCAAAAGGTTCTTCAAGCGATGCCATAGAAGAACCATTTTTGGTTCCACAAAGAACCATTCAGTCAAAGGTTCTTTAAAGAACCATCTCTTTCTTACCTTTTTGTAATCTGAAGAACCTTCTTTCGCCACAAAGAACCTTTTGTGAAACAGAAAGGTTCTTCAGATGTTGAAGGTTCTTTATGGAACCATTTAGACAAAAAGGTTATTCTATGGCATCGTGAAGCACCTTTATTTTTAAGAGTGTAGTTCACCCAAAAATACAATTTCTGTCACTAATTACTCACCCTCATGTCATTCCAAACCCATAAGACCTTTGTTCATCTTTGGAACACACAGATATTTTTGATGATATCTGAAAGCTTTCTGACTCTCCATAGACAGCAATGCAACGGACACATTCAAGGCCCAGAAAGGTAGTAAGGACATCAATAAAATAGTCCATGTGACATCAGTGGTTCAACCATAATTTTATGAAGCTACAAGAAAACAAATCAAGGTTGTACCACTGATATCACATGGACTATTTTAACAATGTCCTTACTACCTTTCTGGGCCTTGAACGTGTGAGTTGCGTTGCTGTCTATGCAGGGTCAGAAAGCTCTTGGATTTCATCGAAAATATCTTAATTTGTGTTCTGAAGATGAACGAAGGTCTTATGGGTTTGGAACGACATGAGGGTGAGTAATGAATGATAGAATTTTCATTTTGGGGTGAACTAACACTGTAAGTATTGTTGTGGACAATGGGGGGCCCTGGAGTCAAAAAGTAACCCCTGCATTAGAGTGGAAACTCTTAGCCCACCATTTTCAGTGGGTCGTCTTTATGACGTGCAAAAATAGCACCCTTTACCGCCCTCGTACAATCTTAACACTCTTTCAGCAGAGCCCACTCTGGAATATTTCTCTATGGTTTTACGCTTGTTATCGATCACTGTTTTAACATTCATACGTCCTTGGTCTAGGTCATTTGCTCTTTCTTTTCACATTTAGAGATGTTTCCTTTATCTTCTCATTTTACCCCCCTATTTATAATAAATCCTAGAAGAATGCGACACTATAAAGCGGACACTTCTAAGAAAATTTCTTCTGATATCTTTCCAGAGTCTCTGTGTTCAGCTGTGCCATTTCCACCGCCAATTGAAATCAGTGTGGGCAATAAGCAGGGGGTCTGATTAGAGTTTAAAATTCAAGACATGTGCCAGGCCGCGCTCCGTCCACTCCTTGTGAATCTTAAATCCGTCAATTTAATTTTCTTTGAATGGCACTGGTGTAGAGGAGGGGTGTCCTCATGCTGCACGACTTGTCAATTTGTGGGATATTGCTTGAAGGAATCGTACCGAGTACCTAGTGGATGTTACAGTAAATCCCAGAAACAACCCGTTTGAAAGAACTGTGCATTTTTATAACTCATTAGGGATGTTTGTTAAGACAAGCATCACTATTATTGCTCATTATTATACCTAACCCTAAGTATTTCATTTTGAGGTTGGGTCTAGCGCACATGTGCCGACACTAATAATTAGTTAGTCCTCATCTAACCCAGCAGTCCTTAAATCATTAAACAACTTGGACAGCAAATATCACACTAGCTAGAGTGCACTTTTCACACCGGCTTTGGTGTTGAGATCTTAGCCTCTGATAACGAGGCACGTGGAGGTGGGGGAAATGGGCCAGACCAGGTGTGTTTGACGCTGACAAACAGACTAACCTTCCAACTGGTTCGTAACTTGTAGTGCTGACCTAGTAAATGCATCAGAACCGCTGTGGAACCTGATGAATGTGTGTGTGTGTTATTTCTTACAAGTCAACACCACTGCGTGTCTTCACACTTCCTGGTGTCTCTGGAGCCAGACATTTTCCTCATTATGCGAGACCACCAGGTTCTTGAGTTATTTCACGTTGGTGCATGTAAGTGCTCCCTTGCATAGTGTAAACTAAAACCCCAACAGATTGTGATCCCAGTAGCATCCATTTTGTCAAATAGATAGCCTGCAATGGAGAAGGGTGTATCCGCATTGTTCAGATGTTCATGTGTGTGTGGGAAGGTGGTAAGGTAAGGCTGCTTCAGGAATGAATGTCTGCATGGAGAAAGACATTAGTACCGTATTGGCCCGAATATAAGATGACCCCCCTTTTTCCAGATGTACCTTTTGGAAAAAGGCTTTTTAAAAACCAAATCTTGCTTTTTCTCAGTAAAACACATTTTGTCTTCAATTATTTTCATATTGTATATTTTTCATTTTTGTTTTGAAAGTATGGTAAAAACTGGTAAAATGTACCAACAATCACATTAAAAAATATACACTTTTTGATATACCATTAAAAAAATAAAAAAAACAGGTAGCCTGAATTAAGACATTTAGGCTATCCATCTAATAGTAGCCTACCAAAATCTTATTAACAGTAGAAGTAGAGTTGGTCCCATCAGGCTAACGTGACAGTCACGACTCCGCTGTAAGGATTTCTTTCTTTTTTGTTTTTACTCGCAATCTTTACAACACGCATTACATTACGTATTTCATGGCACACTCGTTTTATGCGTATTTGGCACCACCTATTGTTGTGGGTGTATTATTGACATGTCAAAGTCTAGACCCTGAATATAAGACGACCGCGTTTTTTCAGATGTATTTCCAAGAAAAAAACATCGTCTTATATTTGGGACAATACGGTATTATCTTGTTTATGAATGAAATGCAGGAAGTGGGTGGTTGGAACGGCATAGAAATGTACGCTAGGAAAGAGAGATGGGACTGAAATGATGTTCTGTAGCCCCATATAACGAAGATAAATATATATATTTTTTTCTCATGCACATCATTGATTTTTATATTTATTTAGTTAAGGATGTAGTTCAAGGTTTTTAGATTTCCAAACATCAGTCATGTTGAGTTTTTCCACCAACGAACCACTTACGTTGGCTGTAGTTATTAAGTCTTTTGAATTTGTCCTTTGGTTACAAAGTTCAACAAAAAGGAGGGTTCTTTTTTTGTTTTTGTTTTTTTTCCCCTCTGCTGGCTTTTTTCAGACACTAGTTCAGTTTTTTTTTTTAATTTTTTTTTTTACTTTTTTACTTGCCCTGCCAACATTTTCACTGCCCACATAAAAATGATATTAAAATTGCCAATTTAATTTCAAGATACTGTCAGATTTGACAGAAGAAAAGCTATTTATGTTTTTCATGAAACAAGTTTTCTTCATATTATGGTAGATGTGTAACTAATTATTTTATTTAATTTTTGTAGTTAACATTAGGTAACGATATTAGATATTTTAGGTAAAACAATGTTTGAATATACAACAATGTGTAGGCTGTGTCAAGTCCTAGTCAAATTTTTCACCATTTGAATCACCACTAGTGCATTTTAAATAATTCTGCTGAGTGACATATTTTTATATAAGTGCAAATAGGCTATTCCATGTAGGCTCTCAATATTAGGTTATTACACCTGCATGAATAATAATTCTTTAAAAAAATAGATGGTGTTAATATAAAATAGCATCTCATGTTCCCTTTCTAGAAATACTTTTGCTGGAAAACAATGGTATGAGTTCAAAGCATTACTGATTTACGACTATTTTCAGTGAAGTCTAAGTAAAACTTCTAACTGAATTATTCTCACACATTTGACAAATCCTATGTTAGTCTGGTTATTTACACTTTTCAGTTTTCACTTAGTCTGATAATATGCACAATTCAACAAAGCATTCTTAAATCATCAGAACTGGCAGTTTTTTTTAATGCTTGAATAATTTGTCAGTGCAATCCAACAGAACATTCTCAAATTTGAATGTCAAGTATAAAATTAAAGTTGATAAAAATCCAAATCACACCAAGGACTGAAATTATTAACACCGTGAATGAATGAGTCTGTAAGAGGGTTGGGCTGAATTCATTGCAGAAACTTGTGTGAAATAGGTATAGTGGTGCCTTGCTGCCATCACTATAAAGAAGAAAGGTCTTTTGGTACAGTGTGTAAGTTATTTTGTGCAAATTTTTAGCCTCTTTCAGGTCGAAATTGCAGCTCTCCTTAAGCATACTACAAAAATAATGGGATCACCCGGGGTTGTCATCCAAAAAGAGTCTCATAATGTGATTATTTTTAGTTTGCGCTCACATTTGGCTTGTTTTTCTAATATCTCAGTGTGTTTGATTTATGTGACTTATATTTCAGGAAATGTTTTCCTGAACAAAAAGCTATGAGCTCTTCGACTGGTGTAGGCTTCTGAAGTATCACAGATACCTCGGCACAGTGTTATCAGTGATTTGCACTGTTTTGTGTCCGTGTCCGCAGGGTACAGTTCGAGCCTTCCTGGTTTCATAACAAACAGAAGATATCCTTGAGAGGTTGTGTTATTGTCTAACCTGAACCCACATGTATCTCCGCATCTACGTTAAATACACAGTTGGGTTGTTGATGTCTACTGTGAGGTGTTTATTGACACAGACCATTGATCTAGGACAGACTTAGCAGTTGTATTTCTGTTAAACAAGTCGGTGGTTATGTCTCTCAGGCCATCTGTTGCCCCCTGTTTTGGTTTAAGGGCACTACTTACCGTTCACACCAGATTGAGTCCGTTTACTGTTTGGGAAAATGATGGCTTTGATCAATTCTTGCCATCAAAGTTGCAGCAAATTAAAACGTGTATCTCACATTTCACCATACTGTTGTTTGTTTTGAACGAACACTGATCTTCTTTGAAGAGCTCACTTTTGGTTGAATCTTATGCAAGAAAAACAAAATGCTCTTGTGCAGTGGGTTTATAGACACAAAAGAGAACAGAAATGCTGATTGTTGTAGGCACCGAATGCCATTGTTGGCCCCCATGTGGATTGTCCTCCATTTTCACACATTAGCAAACTCCAGCACCCCTCCTCCTCCTATTCCTCACGTCTGCCATCACGCCATCCCTCCTGCCCTCCCCGGCCATCCGTATCTGTGTGCCGAATGTGACAGTCCCAGCATTGCACTGCTTCAGCCCAGCACCTCGAGACCTTGCAGCTCATTCACAGATATTGCAGATTCACTCCCTCCCTTTGCTGCCAAGCAGCATTAGGGCCGGTGTGTGAAGGAGGGCCATCTGGCCATCTTACGGTTTCAACCATGATATTCTGAAACCTGAATGAGATTTTCAATGCTGATAAATTCATAGGGCAGGATATGTGTGTTTTGGGTTTGCCTCTGCCAGAAATAAGAGCTGTATCATTCACAGTTTATTTTGTCCTTGAACTGGGTTTTATTGCTGTATCTAATTTAATCTTTTCCTTTTTTGGTCAGTTTAGCATATCGCCATTTCTGATTCATTAGGGCAGGTGATTTGGTTCTCCTTCCTTGTGGGGTTCATCATTCACCGAACAGTTTTATCCATTTTATTTTGTCGTGCTGATAAGTATTTTTTTCTGGTGTCTTGTGCTCCTTTTGATTTGACCTTGTAGAAAGCATTTTTCTGTGTGTGCGTTTGTTGTTTACAGCCTCCTTGGTGATAAAAAAGATTTTTTAGCAACAATAACCCTTTGTCTGGGTGGCCAGAGACAATATGCTATGTGTTTATGCACTGTATCAATATTCCAAAACCTTCCCAGAATGCAATGCGTCTCTGCAAACTCTGGGGGAACCTACTTGTCAGTTTGTCTTGCAGTCAGCGTGAAATAAAAATTGACCCTTTTTAATTTCATAAACATTACTGGTCTTAGGGCTGCACAATTAATCGAATTTCTAATCGCAATTACAATTATGGATGCCACAATTACGTAATCGTTCAAAGCGGCAATTAATCGTTCAAAGTCCACTTATGTTATTCTGTGCTTAAGATGCGTTTTTTTCTTTCTACATTTTATCTTAAGGGTTTTTCCATTGTTTTAATTTTAGTATATATTATAATATCATATTTTTACTTTTTTTATATAATTTAAAGAAGAAACTAATCCGATGTGTAGTTGACATTTGAGGCTTAATACTATTGAAAAGCACAAAGTTTTTCAGTTAGTGTTTTCAGCTTGTTTATTTTCAGTTTCAGTTATAGCCTTGACGCTGGCATGGCGTTAAAAAGTGAATAAATTCATAAAATAATGAAATAAGTCCTCCACAATTCATGCAAAATTCATGGTACTTATTAATAGTGGTTTATGCTATATAATTGGTATAGCTGTTCTCGTAATCCAATCAAATCTAGGGTTGCAAAGGGGCGGAGCATTTCCAGAAACTTTCCAAAAGTTTCCTAGAATTCCTAACATTTTCGGAAAGTTTCCAAAAATCACAGAAACTTTCAAGAGTTTTTTTTTTTTGGACATCATCTACTATTGTATGCCCCAAGAGTGGGACATGAAATCAATCCCTGCAACTACAAATTGTGCCAGGAATTGGGAGTTCTGCCCTTATAGTAGTTGGGGTGTATCTCTGGGGTGTTTTTTGGGGTCAGGATGGTGTCCTGGTACATGTTAAGAGCCTGGGGTTTCCCAGCTGTCACTGGTATCCTCTACCAACTGGCCTCAATTGTCTATCTGCTCCAAGATTGTGGTTTTACTGGTGGTCTTTAACAAGAATCTGATCTGCCCCTAAAAAGCACCTGCCAGAGAAGCAGCCCTCATGGGGCCCTCCATGGTTTACTTTTTTCGTTGTGAGAAAAGTGGTTATTCTCTGAAGATGGACGTTTTAGGTGATCAAAGTTGAGCAAAGCTCATGATTACAAAGGTGTTTCTACAGAGGCCCCTCTTGCCCTATGTGATTTTTGTTTTGAAGAAGCAAGTGTCATTTATTTAACAAATTCAAAGACAGACTTCAAGTTGCATCGTGACCCAGCCACATTGGAGGATTTAAGCAGAATTTAAGAAGATTTAAGGATATTGTGAAGTTCTGCTCTGAAATTACTGCCTGGATTGCCCCAGGACAGTCATTTAGGTAATATAATCAATCAAATTGACTGACTATTAAAATTCTGAAATTGCACTCAATAGCTTGGATGTAGGCTATCGCTGTTAATCGCATCTTGAAGTACAGTGCTTTCTCATTTATTTATAGTGTCTTAAGTTAGGCAAGGCGTTTTGAAAAAAGGTTTGTAAGTAGCGCTTTATGCTGAAAAGCATTATCATGCTACATACAAAATCGGTGGATTTAACGAGTATGACCTTTTTTCATAATCTCGTAATCGTTTTGTTGTTGTCACATAATTACAGGCAACCGAGGAAGCTCTAAAACTGAGCACAGTCAGACTCTTCACAAACCGTACTGCCATCTGAGTGAAAGCGCTGACGTCTGACTTTACCGAGTTTTAATCAAAGTGAACATGCGTTCCTTCTCGTTTGGGAAAGCAGCGCAATTCCCTAAATTGGTTCTCACGATTCATTTTAGTTCGTCATCAAAATTAAAAACGCATTAGAGAGGTGTACAGCACCGCTACCCTAGCTTTTTTCATATCTTAAAGCACAGCGGCAGCAAACACTGCTTTCCATGCAAGATACGAGCAGAAAAATCGTGTTACGTCATTCCTGCTTGTCGCTATTATCCGATAGCTTTGTTTTCAATGCTTCTAATCCATTCATTGCTTATTAACGTGATAAGGGAAATCGGGGGTGTACATAATTGCGACATAATCCATTTAAGAGCCTGGTTTTTAAAAACATATTTTGCAGTGGCCTACAGGTGGGCGTTGGAACTCGAGATGGAGTCACTGTAATAACCCGGAGGGGCTAAAGACTCCCATTGTTGTAGGCATGCATGTGGGGTCAATATGTCCTCCACACCCCATTCTCAAGTATTGGGATGCTGGCGGGTCCTTCGGTTCATGTTTGCTCTACAAGCATGAACCTGTGTGTTTGCCAGGGCACTTTCTTTTAAAAAGGACCCTGGGTGTGAAGGTCCAACCCCCAGCTGCAGTAGGCCTGCTGGTGGCTTTTTTATATGTTTTGCTTCACTCTGTTGTTTTAATATGGATTTACCCCATGCTGTTCTTTCCTGTTGTGGACCACAAAGGCTCACCCAGATTCACTCATGCATCTCATGAATTGAATTGTTAAGGGACATAACATGGCCGCTGTTCTTGGCGTTCCTGCACACTGAAGTTTACTCTGCATCAGAGAGCAAATTCAATTTCAGGGGATAGTGAGTCACAAGGACATAGAAGAAAAACGCAATATGACATAATGCAAATAGAAGTTGTGAATTTTAACTATGAAATGTGCTTTGATGTAAACAACCATTGTCTAATGGAAATTTCAGAGCAGTTTGCTGTATTTCTGTTTGATTTCTGTACTGCTGTGTTTCCACAACTTTAATTTACATATTTTGCTTTCCTCTACTGATGTTTTTCTTACCAAAGTAACACATTCGGAGATTAAAAAAGTCATAGTGTAATGGTTAGCACACATGCTCCAAACACTTCAGGCTATGACACTCAGTTCAGAAACAACAGGTTTTGGGTCAGTGACGCTTCCTGGCCCAGTGCTGCTTCTCTTCAAATTATGTCTCTACTGTCAAAGTGCTGATCAAACCTTGAAATGTCATGGAATTTTAACATTGTAGTTTTTTCAGACCCAGAAATGAATCATGGAAATGATCAAATCATACATGTTTTGTTCACACTTTAGTTTGGGTACCAACTCTCTAAATTAACTAGCCTAACTATTAACCACAACTTTTGCCTCAAACTCCTAATTTGCTTCTTATTAAAGGGTTAGTTCACCCAAAAATGAAAATTCTGTCATTAGGCTAATTACTCACCCTCATGTCGTTCCATCCAAACCCATACCTTCATTCATCTTTGGAACACAATTTAAGATATTTTTGACGAAATCTGAGAGCTTTCTGACCCTGCATAGACCGCAACACACCTACCACGTTCAAGGCCCAGAAAGGTAGTAAGGCCATTGTTAAAATAGTCCAGTTGTTTAGTTATTTTTGTCTTTGCGCACTATTCTCGTAGCTTCATAAAATTACGGTTGAACCACTGAAGTCACATGGACTATTTTAACAATGTCCTTACTACCTTTCTGGGCTTAGAACGTGTCAGTTGCGTTGGTGTCTGTCTATGGAGAGTCAGAAAGCTCTCAGATGTCATCAAAAACATCTTAATTTGTGTTCTGAAGATGAACAAAGGACATACAGGTTTGTAACGGCATGAGGATGAGTAATTTGTCGAATCTTCATTTTTGGTGAACTAGCCTATCCCTTTAATAGTTTGAGTAAGATTGTTGTCAAGTTTAGGTATGGGATAGGATTAAGGATTCTAAATATGGTCATGCAGAATAAGACATTATGTGCATTATAAATACAAATAAACAGCCAATAATGCATGCTAATAAACAACTAGTTAATAGTGTGATTTCGTCTTTAAGGTGGTAGGCTACCATTTTTTTTTATAAATTCTGACGTGAATATTGCTTTTTATTTAAATCTAGATATGCTTAGCTCTAAAATATTATAAATAATACCAATCAGCGAGAGAAAAAAAAATCTTCTTTGTAGTTGCAAATTCCTATAAAATATTTTAAACATCATTATCCTCTAATAACAGTAGTTGCTGTTATTTTACTTGTTTTAAAGCCATGAGAACCTTGACTATTAGTGGTTAAACGGATTGTTTGATCTATGATCCATACGGACCAAGCCCCACGGTTCGGCACGCATGTGATCCACAGATTAATTGCAAAATTTAACCATAATAGAGTATACGTTTATCATTTGTTCGTATTTACACAAGCAAGCTAATTTTAAACTATTCTATTTAAACTATTCTAGAGAGAAAAGGCGAAAGGGAACTCCATTAGTTTGTTCTCTACGCGCACAGCTGCACACACATTAAGTGCGCACACGCGTTTCAGTAGGGCTGGACGATATGGCCAAAATGTATATCACAATATATTTCTTAATTTCGGTCAATACGATATAATTCCGATATAAAAAGCCTCGTAAAAACTGCCATGAATGCCCACAATAGATGTATGTGCATACGAACTTATGAAAAATGAATTTGCCAAGTCTGACACCTCAAATAAAACCATATATTTTGGAAGAAAAAAAACCAGCACAAATAAATGAATGTTCACCTTTTATTTGTATTTAGCCTTCATACAAACAAGAAATGTGAAATCACTGTCAAATAATCGTCTCAGACTCACCTAATTGATATGAATATCTTTAAATTCAAACTATAGGCTAACATACACTACCACCAGTCAAAAGTTTTTGAACAGTAAAATTTTTAATGTTTTTAAAGAATTTTCTTCTCTTCACCAAGCTTGCATTTATTTGATCCAAAATACAGCAAAAATAGTAACATTTTGAAATATTTTTACTATTTAAAATAACTGTTTTCTGTTTGAAAATATTTTAAAATGTTATTTATTCCTGATTTCAATATTTTTTAGCATCATTACTCCAGTCACACGATCCTTCAGAAATCATTCTAATATTCTGATTTGCTGCTCAAAAATAATTTATTATGATGTTGAAAACAGCGGAGTAGTATTTATTCAGGTTTCTTTGATGAATAGAAAGTAGAACAGCATTTATCTGAAAAAGAAATATTTTGTAACATTATAAATGTCTTTATCAAAATTTAAAGCATCCTTGCTAAATAAGTGTATTTTTTTTATAATTTCTTAAAAAAAAAAAAAAGAATGATATAATGTTACAAAAGCTTTTTATTTCAGATAAATGCTGATCTTTGGATCTTTCTATTCATCAAAGAATCCTGAAAAAAAAAATGTACTCAACTGTATTAAATATTGATAATCAGCAAATCGGCATATTATAATTATTTCTGGATCATGTGACACTGAAGACTGGAGTAATGATGCTGAAAATTCTGCTTTGATCACAGCAACAAATTAAATTTTAAAGTATATTTAAATAAAAAGCAGTTATTTTAAATGGTAAAAATATTTCAAAATTGTACTGTTTTTGCTGTACTTTAGATCAAATAAATGCAGGCTTGGTGAGCAGAAGAGAAAAATTCTTAAAATAATAAAAAAAAAAAAACTTACAAATCTTACTGTTCAAAATCTTTTGACTGGTAGTGTAGGCTGATTATTCTTATAGATTGAAACAACAAATGTGCTTTAGCCAGTATAAAGAATATGAAAGGTGCTCTGAGTTGCTGCAGGAAAAACAAAAAAAACCCTTGCTGGAGATGGGCTTATTATTGAAAATGCACACTGGTTGTCTGCCAGCAGGAGGCGCTTTGAGGGCGTAGAAACAGCGGTTTCCCCAGTAACGGCTGTAATCCAATCAGCTCCGCTCATGAACGCTTCTTTATCAGATAAAATTAAAACGCCATCAAAACTTTTCTGAAGACAGTCGGTTCCCTTCAGAGATACATTCATATAAAACACATGCGACGTGTTTTGATTTTGAAACGTGCAGTGCTCATGTTTATTCAACGAAGTCAAACGCCACAAATAAATCAATGTATGGGAAACATTGGTAATGTATATCGGAAATGTGTTTAAAAAGCATATCATCGTAATTGAAGAAAACAATATCGCGATACATATCGATATTGAATTATTGTCCAGCCCTACGTTTCAGACGGCGTGCAAACACCGAACTGAATCCTCTGAACAGACACGTACACATAAAATTCTGACAAAATACCCATCTCGACAATCTTTCAGGTAAACGCAGTCAGTTATGTCTCAAGTGAATGAAAACGGCTGAGAAATAAATCGGATGTGATGTGTATCATTATATCGGATCATCGGATTGCATCAGGTCTTAAAGGGACAGCGGCCTATAAATACTGCTGCTGTCATTAATGATCATCAAACAACAAAACAGTTGTGATAAAAACAAAATCGATATTTCATATATACAGTGAACACAGTGTTATTTTCCCTAATTATTACATTTCCGTATTTGAATACTACCAACCTTATTTTATTTGTAACGTATTCTGTTGTATTTATCTATGCTTGTAATTTGTGTATTTGTTCTTATTTTTACTGGCTGTTCTCTTGTCTCTTTAATCATGTTTAAACTTTCTTAGTTAATCTAGTAGTATGTGCGGTGGTATCAAAGAAGCACTTCGCTTTAAGTAATAAATGGAAAGCAAGTTGAGTTTAAATATTTTTCTTTTCTTGCTGATCCGATGTGTGGGTCAAAAACCGTAATGTGATCCGAACCGTGAGATTTGTGATCCGTTGAACCACTATTGACACTTGTTTTAAATCGACCCATTTCATTAATCATTTCCGTCTCAGTAAAAGGAGAGGATGAATTATTTCTATTTATATATTTCACTGTCAAGTAAACTCGCCTGAGTCTGGGATGCATTGGCGACTTTCATCCTGTTGCCAGGGCTGGCTTGGTTTTCCAGTCATGAATGACTTCTTTAGCCAGCCTCTATTTTCTTTTGCTCATGCCCTGCAGTTGCCATTAATAGAAGGCTCAGCTATGTCAGAGCAGGGTGGGGAAGGAGTACAGTGCGAAGTGGAGAAGGTCGGCTTTGAGCTGACCGGGGCTTAGGCAAAAGCGAGTGTTCTGATTGGCTCCTGGAGGTTTTCCAGGGGCTGCGGACATCCAGGCTGACGGCTCACACGTACAGCATGCTATTGATGGCACCGTATCGGAGTCATTAATCACCGCAGTCAGTCTCTTCGGGGAGAGGCCCGCTCTCCGTTACTCACTCGCCAAATGAGGAGTGTGGTTATAACCTCCGACCCTGCAGAGGGTGCATACCACACTATAATGGGAAGGACTTCAGACTACCGCTAAGGGACTCCCTGAACTAATACTATGACAGTGAGAGCATCGCAGGTTTTTACTGTTTTGGCAGTACTTTGGGTTGGTAGCTATTTAAAGTCGTGGCGTCAAGTGGCTTGCCAACACCAGTGAGGAAAATACAGACATGCAGTATGAATTGACCAAAGCGAGCTGTTGCCGATGGCTTCTAATGAAATTTAGGATCTCTCGCTGTTTAATAATTCATAAATACTTTGGCCTCAAATCAGAAGGTAATAACTTTTAAAAAAGAGGGTGCCTGGTGTACACCTTTCTCCTCATGTTCTGCTCCGTTCCTCCTTATAATTTTGCATAACTGCGTTTTTGCACAAACAAGAAACTGACAACATAACTTCAAGGCAGTTTACTCTCCCTGCTTGTTTAAAAAAATCAAGTGTGTTTAGCTAGAACAAAATTCCTGTTTGAGATCACCTTGCCTGTGGTCATATTCTTCTCAGCTTGAAGCATTTTAATAGCAAAATATTGCACAACTTTAGTATTTTGCAAGGCTCTAGTTTCAGAATCCTGAAAAATAAACTTGACATCACCTTGCGTATGTCGAGTTACTGGGTTTTCAGTCGCTGATGTTTATTTATATCATATTCTTCAGATCTCTCTTGCGGCGCATTTATATTTCAGCTGTGAGCTTTGGTAAATGTGTTTTTATGGTATCAACAGTGAATTCTGTATTTGCTCCGAAGTAGGTGTACAGGACTAGTCCTTGCAGTTACAGATGAGTGAAATATTTTTCCTAAGAATCATCAACTATGAGTTTTGATTTGATGGGTAATTAATTTTTGTCATTTCTTTTGGCATATTAAACAGGACTAAATTAAGGTGTTGATTCTTTGTTATTGGACTTATCCACCGTGGCTCTTTTTTTTCAAAGTTAGAGGCTGCGAGTAAACATCTGTGACTTGCTCCAGCTGGAATGCGTGACTCGGTGCCTTTTATAAGCTTGTCCAATAGCATGGGCCCCTGGGGGGGTGATGGACAAGGGGTGTCACCATGGTGCCAGGGCAAAGGGCGCTCTTCCCCCTTTGCCAACTGCACTGTTGTCGGCAAACCTATTACTGCTTGCCCTCTCCCCCAACCTACATACATCCCTGTCAAATCCTAATCTCCCGGAGCATCCACTGGACTGTTTCAGGCCTCCAGCACAATGGCCCTCTGTAGTTGTGCTGGCATGTGGAGACTAGCCTTCAGGATCCCCTTTTTTTTTCTTTTTTTCCCACGCATGAAATGATTTCCATTTTGTCTTTATAGCAGAAAGGTCAATTTCAAAGACTTCTTGGGTCGAGTTTGATTGCTGAAAGGGTCCGACTCTACTGCCGGTGAGACTGGCGGCAGGGTTCTTGCGACCAATGCAGCTTCTTGTGCCGGGCTGATCAAGGGAGGAATGCTGTGATAGGCCCCTTTTTCCACCTTTTTGAGAGCAGCCCGCCATTCCTGAGAGCTGAAAGGGCGTCTTTATCCGTAACCGGAGATGAGGTTTAAGTTCTTTCATGTACCTGCCAATTCCATCAGGCTCTTTGTGAATGCTCAATGGTGGGACTGTAGTGGAAAAGTGCGGAAAGCTGAAGAGGGTCATGCTACTGAGTGTACCTCCAGTCATACCTGTCAGTGTCAATGATGTGCGATAAGACTTCAGGCATTCTACAGATTTAAAAAACCTTAAAAAATGGGTGACAGGGTTTTCAGCAGGAGGTGGAGTTCTCGTCTTTAGTCTACAGTTTGTGTCAAAAAAGATTGACTTAACAAGTTTAAAACTGGAGGATTGGCTGTGTTTAAAGCCCGTGTTTGGCAGGTATTACTATCTGCTTTATAATCTGCTATCTGAGGTGTGGAATGTTTAAAGAGTGAGTGTTTTTGTGATGGAGCCTCGCTGAAGGAAGTCGTGGGTGCAGGTGTCTCAATAGTAACATATTCATGAACAACAGTTCTCTAATCTTTATATGTGAACATAAAAACGTGTTCACATCTCGTTTGTACTTGCATGACGTTTCTAACTATCTAACAAGACTAAAAGGTTGGGCTTGTCTGTCAGGAATTGACAGAGGCTTGATTGAAGAGGAGGGGTTACACAACAACAGGACTTGCCAGAAAGTAAATTGAGTTCAGAGGCAAGTTGTTACCCTTTTTTATGATTACGAGGACTCACGTCTTTGGAACAACATGCACAAATGAATAGTTCACTTTAAAACCTGAAGTATTAGGAAAAAACAGAAGTATTGTTTTTTGTAACATTTCAAACACTTTGTTTGGTATGTGAAAATTGAAAAATGTAGATTTGTAAAATTGAAGCCTTCACTCCTTGCAAAATCTGAATAACATAATTCTGGCAGATTTAGGTGAGGTACATCCGCAGTTATTATAAATTCTCCACAAAGTTCCTATTGGAAACAAAAATTCAGAGGCTCTGGACTTCAGTGACTCTTTCCAAATGCCAGCACAGATTACAGTCGGACACTAAATCCCAATGATTCAGTCAGTGGTGACTTGAAATAAATAGCTTATCGAACTGAAGAAATCTGTTTAGAATTTATTTGTATTTAAAAATCTATGGCGGAAGCTTCCCAGCAGTTTGCCGGCAGTTGATGAGCCTTGGCTTGCACACAGTTGAATAAATCTAATGTTTTGTTAACACAGTTGAACAAATGTAATGTTTGTTTTGCTCAAATTCCTACGCTTAACCTGCAAACACACCTTATGTTCTATCACAGTATCACAATATTATTGCTCTCGGTAGTATTCGTGTTTTTCCATCCACCATATGTCTTAGAAAGACAACAAATGATAATCTAAACATTCTCAGACTGTTTTGTTGGCATCTGGGTGAGACCCCAAAATAAACCTGACTTTGAAAATGATCGTTGATTATTTGGACTTTGTGATAGGAGTAACTTCCCTGCTGGCTTTCAGAATGAATCTCAGAAGAATAGCAAGGTGAATTGGACCTACAGTGTTGTTGTTTGGGAGTCTTCTGAAGAAGCTCCTCTCGAACCCCCACCGAACACAGGGAGCGTGAGAGACAGCCTCACCCCTCTTGTATCCGCTTCCTTCGTTCATAGGTTGGACACGAGGACTCAAGAGCAGTTCTCAGGGGAAATCAGCTGCATTGTACGGAGCAGCTCCCTCTCCAAATGCATAAAATCTATGGCCCACCCTGCACTAAACCCATCCCTCTTTTCACCGCAGGCTTTTTCGTCTTCCTCTGTGAATGAAAGACCTGCATGAATAACATGTATGTACCCCCCCCCCCCCCCCGAGAAAAATCCAGGGGGTTGCATTCTCCTGAA
>NW_015505338.1:941693-945420 GCF_001515645.1 Sinocyclocheilus grahami | reverse complement strand
GCATTAAAAAAATGTTTTTCCCCCCCCCCCCCCCATGAGACAATTCAGATGGTCTGCATTCCTCTGAAGTGTTTGAACCAGTCAGTCGCTATGGACTGACCCCCTGTCTCCGTCTATTTCTTTCGACACTCATGGAGTGGGTTACTCTTCCAGTGCAGGGTGTTTTTTTTTTCAGGGACATGTTCGGTGACGAATGAGGCAGGGAGCGAATGAAAGGCACAGTGTGAGAGGAGAAAAGGGAGAGAGAGCTGTGAATGGTAATCAGATTAGTCTTGATCCACCTGTGTATGTGTGCGTGTGGGTAAGCAAGCAGTGCAAAACATCAGTGCTGGCAGAGACCGAAAATCTGGCTTATACCATTAATCTAAAGTGATTTACAGCACCCTAATGATACGTCACTTATTTGATACCTCGGTTGGTATTTGAATTGGTTTGTGATCTAATTGACTATTACTAGACATGTACTATGGCATAGGTCTCTCGGAAAACTGCGGGCCAAATTTTACCAACATTTCTGTGAGGGCATGGAATTGTAATGTAACAAACACCTAGTCAGGCCAACAATTTTACCTCTTGTGCATGATTTTTTTGCATCCCACATTTTTTTGTGTGTGCCATGAGCATTGCATTTTTAATATCTAAAAGTTATTACTAGCTATAAAAATATCTTTAATGCGTCTCAAGACATCTGTTTTAGTCAATTGCATCTAGCTGTTTCTGAATACAAAAATAGCTATTTTTCAATCACCGTTTTCATGCGCATTTTGAAGTATCGCATTGAAAACCAATGACGGAAGCTCAAATTTTGAGAAAAAAAAATCCCTTGACTTGCAAAAATGTTTTTAAGCTCGCTTGAGATTGAGGTTTTTGACTGCGAATAATGGAAGATGGAAATGCATTTGCCGAATAAGTTCCTCCATGCACATCTAAAAAGTCATGTGACTTTGCACTGTGGGAAAGCATAACCTGACTAACCAGTGGACCGATCTCGTTGCACAGCATCTGAAATGTTGTTATGGTCATTCTTAAATGCCTGAGCAAAGTCTGTCGTCAAAGTATTTCTGTATTGCCTATTTAATTACATGACGGCGTTCCCAAACAGCAGGCATCCGCTCCGAAAGCAATGGCCGCATTTATTGTGTATGACTAATTTATTATAAATTAAAATTATTATACTCAGTTGCTTCTCCTACTTTTCTTAGTGATATTTATTTCCAGTTTATCAGGAAGTGAAAATTGTTTTCTTTGACTCGTTGGATGGAAACGGTGCTTATTCGCTTATGTTTCATGCAAAATTCCAAATTTGCGTATAACTTAAATCCGCAATTTTGGATGGAAACCCAGCTAATATGTCTTATATAAAGACCCACTTTCGATGCTATGAACCTGTAGATGGTTGGGTAAACCTGAACGAATACATAGCTTATACCAATAGCTTTATTTTTTCCTCATTTTACAGCGCCAACATGATGCGTTGGTCAGACATGTCAGTGTCGTCTTTTGCTATTGAAATGCTTGTTAATGAATTCCTCTCTTTCTCTTTTTCAATGCAGGTCTTCGAGGCAGCCCCTTAACTATGGGATTTCAAAACTACTGAGGGCACTTCCACAAAAGGAGGGAAAAGGGGCCGGCAACGGGAACAAAAGGAGAGGATTGAGCTTTTGAAAAGAGGATCAGTTATTTCGGACTCAGCAGGGTGCATGCAGCCCCCTCAACTGGGCGTCCTCTTTTGTGCGAGCGAGAGAAAATAAAAGCAGGCATGCGCAATAAACTGAGAGAGTTCCGGGATGGGGCACGCCCCATGCTAGGGCAGAGGGACAGGACTCTTCTGGTGTTGCTGATCGCAATGGTGCTGACAGTAAGGGAAGTGCGGGCTTCCTGGGATCAGAACCCAATGGAAGTGCTAGGCAACGTAAGGCAGCTGGAGGCATCTATGCACTCGGCGGTGCTGTCGGACCTACGTGAGGCGGAAGCGGTGGTTGCGGCGGTGTCGCAGCCCGGCGGCTTCGCAGACTCCTCGGCGGTGGTGGGCCGGGTGTTCCAAATGCGGGTGCCCATCAAAGCAAAGAACTCCAGGAGCACAGTTAAGGTGAGAGTCTGTTCCTTAAAAGCACATGGCATCCTTCAAAATGCATTGCAATTGCATGCAAACATATTTGTCCTCTGGTGCTCAGCGGATCGTCCCTTGTATATCAGATAGCGCCACATCAACACTCCCCAGCCAGTGTACTCAGTCAGTGCAAAAGATGTGACTTTGCCCCAAGCACTGCTCAAATCTTATTCTATGCTTTCCTTATGACTGATGGACCATAAAATGTGTTGGTCCCTGTAATAATTCAATACTACATGCAAACACGTGGTCCGCATGCTTGATGGCATAGAGCTCTCAGAAAACTGCGGGCTGATGCATGGGGGGCGCTTTACGTTTAGATCAACAGCATCAACAAATCTGTTTGTTTACCAAAATTTCTGTGAGGGCATGGAATTTATTTTCTGCTTTTGTGTAGTTGATGCTACAATTGGCTATTTGTATAAAGCCCAACAAGGTGTGTGCTTCTATCATCTTGTCAGCTTGCATTTCTTTCTTTCTGAAAACCGAGCAGTGCACTAATGGTGCAAACACAATGCAGCCCTGACCAGGCATCTTTTGTTGACCACCCAGCAGTTTGAGACATTTTTAACCAACCCGTCCATGTCAACTGTTGTTAAAAGCGTGACCTCATCCATATCTGATCATTGTGTTTCTCTGTCCCATCTGAATGTTGGGTGGCTCTCCCAGGCCTTCTGTGTAATCCTACATTCACTGGATCATTTCTGCCCTGTCAAGCGCATTTTTAAGTTGAAACCACAAGCCCCTTTGTGCACTTTCGGAAAATCTTTCTTGACAGCTGTGCCAAAGAATCTAACGCCCAACAGTTAAAGCTGCCTACAGCTGTTCCCTTGCATAGCCATTCAGACCTGTCCAGACCAATAGCCCACAGTGAACTTCCCCTCTCATTTCTTAACAGCATTTAGAATCAGCTTTGCCAATTATTAATAATTTTCTAGTGTCATGAAAAAGTAGCGAGTTGGGCTTGGGGACAAAAATGAATTAAAACTACAACTGCAGTGTTTAAAAACTTGGATTGGTTGTACATGGAAATTGCACAAAAACAGCAGAGTGGTAAAGGTGATTATCAGGGTGTAATAGCCCAAAAAAAGGCAAGTGTTTTGATCATACTGTCATCCGTAAATATGGCTTCAATATATACACTGAACAAAATTATAAACGCAACACTTGTTTTTGCCCCCATTTTTCATTTTAAGATCTAAGACTTTTTCTATGTACACAAAAGGCCTATTTCTCTCAAATACTGTTCACAAATCTGTCTAAATCTGTGTTAGTGAGCACTTCTCCTTTGCCGAGATAATCCATCCACCTCACAGGTGTGGCATATCAAGATGCTGATTAGACAGCATGATTATTGCACAGGTGTGCCTTAGGCTGGCCACAATAAAAGGCCACTCTAAACTGTGCAGTTTTACTGTATTGGGGGGTCCGAAAACCAGTCAGTATCTGGTGTGACCACCATTTGCCTCATGCAGTGCAGCACATCTCCTTCACATAGAGTTGATCAGGTTGTTGATTGTGGCCTGTGGAATGTTGGTCCACTCCTCTTCAATGGCTGTGCGAAGTTGCTGAATATAGGCAGAAACTGGAACACGCTGTCGTATACGCCAATCCAGA
>NW_015505338.1:926624-941670 GCF_001515645.1 Sinocyclocheilus grahami | reverse complement strand
CTGGCCGTCCGGTCAAACTGAGCTATCGGGGGAGAAGCGCCTTGGTGAGGGAGGTAAAGAAGAACCCAAAGATCACTGTGGCTGAGCTCCAGAGATGCAGTCGGGAGATGGGAGAAAGTTGTAGAAAGTCAACCATCACTGCAGCCCTCCACCAGTCGGGGCTTTATGGCAGAGTGGCCTGACGGAAGCCTCTCCTCAGTGCAAGACACATGAAAGCCTGCATGGAGTTTGCTAAAAAACACCTGAATAAGATTCTCTGGTCTGATGAGACCAAGATAGAACTTTTTGGCCTTAATTCTAAGCGGTATGTGTGGAGAAAACCAGGCACTGCTCATCACTTGTCCAATACAGTCCCAACAGTGAAGCATGGTGGTGGCAGCATCATGCTGTGGGGGTGTTTTTCAGCTGCAGGGACAGGACGACTGGTTGCAATTGAGGGAAAGATGAATGCGGCCAAGTACAGGGATATCCTGGACGAAAACCTTCTCCAGAGTGCTCAGGACCTCAGACTGGGCCGAAGGTTTACCTTCCAACAAGACAATGGCCCTACGCACACAGCTAAAATAACGAAGGAGTGGCTTCACAACAACTCTGTGACTGTTCTTGAGTGGCCCAGCCAGAGCCCTGACTTAAACCCAATTGAGCATCTCTGGAGAGACCTAAAAATGGCTGTCCACCAACGTTTACCATCCAACCTGACAGAACTGGAGAGGATCTGCAAGGAGGAATGGCAGAGGATCCCCAAATCCAGGTGTGAAAAACTTGTTGCATCTTTCCCAAAAAGACTCATGGCTGTATTAGATCAAAAGGGTGTTTCTACTAAATACTGAGCAAAGGGTCTGAATACTTAGGACCATGTGATATTTCAGGTTTTCTTTTTTAATAAATCTGCAAAAATGTCAACAATTCTGTGTTTTTCTGTCAATATGGGGTGCTGTGTGTACATTGAGGAAAAAAAATAACTTAAATGATTTTAGCAAATGGCTGCAATATAACAAAGAGTGAAAAATTTAAGGGGGTCTGAATACTTTCCGTACCCACTGTATATATATTAAAAAAATTAATTTATTTTAATTTTCACATTAATGACACTATACTATAATATAATTATATAACTATAATCTCTTGTTTGCACTTAATATTTCAATTGATTATGACATTTTATTTTAATTCTTCTTGGCATAAAGTATTGCAGTTGGTCTTTACCACTTATTCTGTAGTGTCTTGTTGAGTCAGTCAAGTCCAAAGCCCTCTGTTCACACAAGACCCATCAGTATGATTTCCACGAAATGCTCGGACCCTCAGATCTTCATAAATAACCTACTGTGCAAAAAGATCCTTTTGAAGTCACTGACCTACTTTATGCTTTTACATTTCTTGCTTCCATTTTATCAAAAGGAACCAAGGGGATACGCTTAAAAGAGAGAAGAGCTAAGCTCATCTTAACATCCCCTTGTCCTGTTTTGAACATAAATTAAAAAAAAAAGCACAAAGCTCAAGTCTTAAATGTCAAAGCCAATTGACGATTGCTCAATCATTTTAAGATATGGAGGCAGATGTATAGTCGCTGCTAATGTCAATTCTGTTTAAACGATTCAGCGAGCTTCTCTTTCCCTTGTCCTTTCATTTCTCTGTATTCCTCTCCTCCTGCTCCTTCACACTCGTCCGTGACGGCAGGATTCTTCGTCTTCTCCCCAGCCCCTCCCTTTTTCAGCACAAAGACTGGCACTGAAACCTAATTAGACTCAGCAGTGAGGCAGTGGAAAAGTTGTATTCCTGCAGCTGATAATAAAATGGCTTTGGAAATATGAGTCACTGTATGTCGGTGGGGAGACAGATGTAACTCAAGATCGCACCGTTTGGGTCTCATGGATGCATATTCGTCTTTATTTGTTATGATACTGTCTGCATAGCAACCAGCTTTTGCGGTGCCGGTGTCATCGCAGGCTAGAATTACTCTGCTGCACCACTGGCCTTTCAGCAGTCTTGATGCAGCCTTTCGTTTTCAGAAACGAGGTCCTGTAAGTCCTCATTTTAGGTGGGTTTGGAAACAATGGGAACTGAGCACACAGCCCATGGCTTGTGTGAATGAATCAACGTTGCGGTTCCTGTTATGTCCGCTAGAGGGCAGTTAGGGGTTGACTAGTTAAGTGTCCTTGACTGTTCTCCTTGTGATTGTTTCAGGAAATGGAGCTCTGTGGATTTACACCATAAATAAGCCCCTCTTTTAGCATTTATCCCTCTTTCTTCAGGCTCCTTATTTTGCAGATGTCCTATCAAATGGATCCTATGTTGAATTCAAATGTCAAGTTACTGCATATACCCTTCTCCACCTGTCCGCCATGAATGACAAGGCCAGAAGAGCTGTAATTTTCGCTCTTTCATAACATGTCCGTGTTTCGATACCAATCCACGATGAAGAATACTGCTTGCCATTCATGAGTTTTATCTTCACTGCATTTTTTTTTCCCTCTGCACGTTTACGGTTTTCTCCTTTGTTCATGCTTGTTTCGCAGCATGGATCAAAAGCTGACATTCCCTCCTCACCGAATAGCAATTTAAAGTTTTATTATAAACAAACAGCTGCTCTCCCTGTGAGCCTTTATTCTGTTTCCTTTTCTTTCCGTCTAAAAAATGTCAGCATGCAGAATCAGTATTCATTTGATAACTTTCATTTACCCAGATGAAGGTTGAAGAAATGGACTGCCATTGGCCACTTGAAGCCTGTTTTGATTTCTGCTAGACGGCCTGCTCAGTCGCACATTTTGTAAATCCCTCTCTCTCAAGTGACCTGAACACACCCCACATTTCATTTGTAATTTTCGGCATAAAAATGGGTCATGTCCCACAGTCCACTGAAAAATGCCTGCCGTTTTCCCTAGGTAAAAGTGGGTTATTTTCAAAGATCATTCTTTCTCCAAATTAGAAGTGCAAATACTTTGTTCCTCAAAATGTGTTGGGCCTTTATTTAAAGAAGCGTGCAAATGTATTCAGAGACTGAGATGAGTGGAGTTGCATGAATGTTTAACCAAAGTAAATGGGTTAGTCATTTCTTGTAAACATCTGCTTGGCCAAAATAAGGGCTATCCCTCTTCAAATTTTCCCCTTTGTCTCCGTCTCTCTCTCTAATATCACAAAGACATGCCTGAGCCTACTCCTTCAGAACTATGAATCTTATCTTTTCAGCTGTCTTCATATCCCAACAATGGGATCTTTTCTTCCTGCAGACTCCCCCGTAAGCGTGCCCTAACAATGGGCGGCTTTATTCGACCCACAACGAAGGGAGTTTCGATTTATCCGTGTAATTCCTTCATTTCAGTGGGGAAAAGTTTATTCTTCTCATCAGACCTTTTTAGATTTTGCTATTACAACCCTATCACAGAGGTCCTAAGGGTTGTTAAAGGGATGGTTCATCCAAAATGAAAATGGTCATCAGATGCTCACTTTTATGTTGCTCCACACCTGCTTGACTTTCTTTCTCCTGTGGCGCACAACAGCTTTAAAAGTTCGGCAGAATGTTAAAGACTGACAGTCGCCATTCACATTCCTTGTATGGAAAAAGATTCAGTGAAAGGTGACTGAAATGGGCTCTCATTTTGCTTCACATAACCTTTTATTTTGAAAAAGGTTTAAAACGACATGAGAGTGAGTAGCTAAATGATGACCGAATTAAAATTTTTAGGTTCCTAGTAGGGCTGTGTATCACCAGCAAAGTCACGATACGATACACATCACGATACAGATGCCTCAATACGATACATATCACGATACAGGACTGCACTGAATTTCACCTCAGCAGAATTTAGTAAAACAGCCGTTTATTAAACACTGCATACTATAGTGCCATTTCTAACTATTGGCAGAGCAGGCAGTTGACCTCTGCATTATGAAGGGCCTCCATAACTGTACCACAGTACAATATAGGTAATAGCATATGTTTCATGTTTACATTGGGCACTCCCCACCAGGTACAATATTCTGATTGTTTGCATCTTGTTTTTAAACCCATAAATAATGTACTCATTCTAATAAATTTATATTGTAATGTACTCATTCTAATATATTAAAAAAATCATATTTGCATTGAACACTCTCTACATTTAAAAAATAAAAATTAGAAGAATTCTAAACTAATGTGCGGTCTTCACTGTATCTAAGCACACACATGCTCCGTCACTCACAGATTATTCACACTTTTTAGCGCTGCCCCGCAATTTTATCAACTTATCAATAGCTTAATTGCTCAAGAGCTACATTATCTTTCTCAACAAGGAGCTGGTAACATCATTGTTTCTAAAGGAATTAAAGCCACAGCTTCACTGTTAATAGAGAAATGCGGCAAAACGGTGGTAATTCATACTTATACAGCGCCTCTCTCTCTCATAAATGAACACTTGATGAATTACACTTTTCTGAGAATAGAATATAGAGGTGGAGATCGCTAAACTGCAAGCTTACTGGTGTTTTCAGAAAGCAAGCGCATTTATCCACAGTGAAGAGAGAGCACATGGTTGCCAGGTTGACAAAGATAAGTAGCATACTTGGTAGATATTTCCGTATTGTGCAAGTGGGAAGCTCTGTTTCGGGGTTTACGTCTCTTTATATCAGGCAACCCCGGTTGTGTTCCTCTGCAGCCATATTAAACCCTTTTGTAGCCTATATATTATGCTCTATTCATTATTTTTTTTAGAAACCTCACACTTTTCTACTCTATTTTAAACGTTGTTCTTGTATTCATTTCAAATTAAGCACGGTCCACTGCTACACATGCCACAATATCGATACTGAGACAGCTGTATCGATACTCGTATCGTCAAATCTCTTTGACTATACATTGTCGTATTGAACACAGCACTAGTTCCTAGTTGGTCCCTTGGTTTCGTGACTGTGGGATATGGAGAAGGAATTTTTTGCGAGGGAGGGGAATCAGGTTTTCTACATGTGCCATTCAGAAGCATCCCGACAGGCTTGCCGCAGCAACTGAAATATGAAAGAAAAAACAACTCGCTAATATTCTTGTTGTTGACATTCTCTCTCGTTTCTGTCTTTCCTTGCTTTCTTCACTTAAGTCAAGAGAAGCATGCCTTTGGCAGAAGTTATACTGTTTTTAGTGTGGGTTGCATGAATCATCACTATGGAAACTATGTGGTTCCCTGAATGTCAGCGTGTGTGTGTGTGCGTTTTGCCACTGATGCTCTAGTTTCAGAAGGCAGCATTGAAGACTTGCCTTAACCTTCAGTTTTGTTCTAAAGCAAGGTCTGAAGAGGCAACAGAATGTAGACACATGCCATCTGTGCCATATGTTTCATTGCAGGGATGGTTTCAGTATGACTATAAACAGAATATGTAAGGTAATTTTTGCCAATGCTGTATATCTATTAGCAGTGGGGTTTTTTTACAGATAATGAGGTGAAACGTAAATATAGATTCAGTGGCAGTGCAGAATCAATTCTCTAATTGAAGGATGATTCCAGAATTTATCGTAGTTTGACACTAGGCATGGGCCGATTAACGGTTTCAAGGTATACCGCGATTTGAAAATTTCACGGTTTCAAAACTGCTAATATTTTCCTTTATACCATTCCAGCGGTATGCGCTATTTTTCATGTCTCCTCAAAGACTGAAAGTGTAGGAATCCTTCAGGTTGAATGCAGTGTATAGAACTTTTTTTATTTTAAAAACAAACAAGCAAGCCCTGTCCAGATTTAAAAAGTTACGCAAAAGTAACGTAATGCATTACTTTACATAAAAAGTAACTAAGTAGCGTAATTAGTTACTTTTTTATGGAGTAACGCAATATTGTAATGCATTACTTTTAAAAGTAACTTTCCCCAACACTGGTAAAGAGTAACACGACCCCCCTCCTCCTGTTGGTGCGAGTGAGCGGTCAGTCATGTGTGTGTAGGATGGCCGAACTTAAGGAGCTTCCCCTGGAATTTACGCGATCGGCAACCGGCCACTTTTTGTCTTATTGCAAACAACTCATCTCTGTTCTGGACTTGCACAAACCGCGTTGCAATGCAATCGTTTTCCAAAATGTAATTTATGTGAAAATATGAAGTCTGTAAACGCCCGTTAACACAGGCCAGAGACGCTGAAGACGGACGCACAGAGAAAAATACTGTAGCAGGCAGATCACTCACTGTTCATGATGCATGAGCTATTGGAAGAAAATCCTCAATATTGATTTGGGGGTTTATATGAATGTGTTTCTGAGGTCTTCAGAAAAGTTTACGTGGTATTTTCTTTTCATATCGTCTCTGTATACTTCTTATTAAAGCAGTGTTTCAGCGCAGAGCTGCTGTGTTTACAGCGATAACCAAGGAAAAGCTGTATCTGGTGTTCCAGAAGCGCCTCCTGCTGTCAGAGAGTGAATCTGCATCTCATTCAGAGCTTTTGCTGTTTGCTTGTTCAGGCATGTAGTATAATTTCACAAAGCTAGTCAGAACAGAACATTCTGTTTTTGCTTCAAATTGGGTTATTATTAAATCAAATTATGTATATGAAATTATATAACTAAATGATGTGAAATGATATAAATGATATGTATATGAATTATATAACTACATTTAAATAACTGTAATTACAGATTTAGGTTAAATAAAGATGTCAGTCTTTATTTTTCTTCTTTTTAGGAAACAAATTAAAGAAAAATAAACATTCTACTGTTCCTAATATTCTGTATGTTGCTCAAAAACAAAATATGTTGTGTTCAGCTGAAAACTTTTTTTTTCTTTCTTTTTTTTACCCAGTCATTTAAAAATAACACATTTTAGAGCTGTAACGACAATACCGTGAAACCATGATATGTTTTGCTTAAGGTTATCATACCGTCAATCTCATACCAGCCCATGCCTATTTGACACATTCTGTAATTGATAGATGTGGCCCATTTCTGTGTTTTAAAAGAATAATTCACCCCAAAATATAAAAACTTTCCCATTTTTTTTACACTCTAATGTCATTCCAGATTGGCATTCTTTCATTTGTGGAGCACAAAAAGAGATGTTTAGCAGAATGTTCATGCTGCACTTTTCCATACAATATGAATTAATTGAGATGGACATCAGGACAGGAAAACAGCACCGTAAAAGTAGACCATGTTACATTGAAGCTTTTTATATATAAGCTATTTTATAGCTTAGTGTGAGGAAGTAACCGAACTGCCATTTCACTTTACAGGTTATGGTCCCTCTGATGGTGCCATGTTTAAATATGTGGAAGCAAATTAAATTTGAGCGCTCCGGCTGTGTAAATGATAACAGAATTGTAATTTTGCATCCGTTAAAATACCACTGTTCTGTGCAAGCCACATACCATTTGAAGTGAAGCAGTGTTGATGTTTCAAACACACTATCAATCAACAAGACTATAGATCAGTCTATAATTAGACTCCCACCTGAATAATTTATGTCTCTCTAAGCGATCAAATAGGTTCACAATCAAACTCGCACACATGCTCTGACTGGTTGATGGGAACATTCAAAAGCAAGATTGCGAAAGGCAGAGAGGGGTGTGGTGCTGGTGCATTTTTGTGTCTAAAGCTTTGAAGGCTGTCAATTGAAATAAAAAACCCAGCTGCTGATGCCCTCACTCCCTTAGTGACTGCTGTGCACTGGTTTGAGTTTTAATGACCCAACCCATGAGCACTGGCTTTACATAATGTATGAACCAGGATTTATTAACAATCAAATTAAGGGGCTGGAAGCAAAGGGTGTATTTTTGTATTTGCAAAGAGGCTTGTTTGTGTTAATGGATCATCTCAATGCCATTGATTCATTATTGGTTATTTTTGACTGAGCGATCATTGAACGGCTCTCCAGCTGGTGGAGTATCTCATGCCGCAGGGAGCTCTATGCCACTCTGTGAGCACTCGTTCATTATAGTCTTTACTCCTCCTGTCTTAATGAATTTCAAGATACTGACTTTTTGCTCACAACCAGGAAAGACTGAATACAAAAACTAAAAATGATGTGTCAAAGACAGCTTTGATTCATGTGATTTGGAATGGATATTAATCACATTATAAAGTGGGATTTACTTTCAACTTTTCAAAAGTGTTTGACTTGGCAGTGCATATCTGGCATCACTGTAAGCTCATTTGTCTTGTTACATTTCAGATGCAAGTCATTGTTGCGGTAATCGTTATTTCTCCTCCTGTTTTACAGATCACAGAAGCAAGCAAGGATGTGCTCCCAGCATGGTTGCATTGGGATGCAGAGAGTGGCACACTTCAAGGCCTTCCTCTAGAGACAGACAAGGGTGTTCACTACATATCTGTTTCTGTTTCCAATGAGAGCCAAGTCTCCCAAAGCCCAGATGTGTTCTCCATTGAGGTGCACCCAGAGGAGCATGTGGATACTGACCCTTTTCAGCTTACAATTCAACAGTCAGCCAGCAATGATGTCCAACCTTTCATCTGTGGCAATGAGGAGCCTGTCACTGTCCTTACCGTCATTCTGGATGCTGACCTCACAAAGATGTGCTCGAAGCAGAGGGTGGAACTACTTGCTAACATGAAGAAGTTTTCTGGCATGGGGCTTCAGCACATGAAGATTTTGCCTGTGGTCAACAACCGTTTGTTTGACATGTCTGCTTTCATGGCAGGACCGGGAAATGCCAAGAAGGTGGTTGAAAACGGAGCCCTTTTGTCCTGGAAACTTGGCTGCAGTCTGGATCAAAGCAGCATTCCTGATATCAGTAGTGTTCAGGTTCCAGCAAAAGAGGGAACCATGTCCGCACAGTTGGGATATCCAGTCGTTGGGTGGCATATCGCTAACAAAAAGCCCCATGTACCTAAAAGGGTGCGAAGGCAGCTCAACAACACCCCCACTCCCATTCCCTCATTACTCCCCCCAACAACTTACCCTGAGCCCCCCATCCGTATCGTTCCCACACCGACTTCTCCTTCTATTGCTCCTACCTCAGACAGTTCTGCCCCGCCTGTTCGTGGTCCTGTGCCACTTCCTGTAAAACCTACCATTCGAAACCGAGATCCCATTGCCTACACTCCAACCTTAGGCCCCCCTCAGCCAACACGAGTAATAGACTCCACCAGCACAATCGTCATCCAGCCCACCATGACCAGGCCTGTGTATGTTGGGGCCTCTGTCACCCCAACAACACCCACAACCAGGAAACCAACAAAAAGACCTGGAAAGAAACCCAAGACAACTCCGATACCAAGAGAACCCAAGACCACCACAACCAAGCCACCAAGGCGCACAACACCCCCCGTTATCCTAATTGAAGGCAATATAAAACCCCAGCTGCGAAACCCAATTGACCAGGTGAATGCCTACGTTGGCACCTACTTTGAGGTGAAGGTTCCATCTGATACGTTTTTCGACAAAGAGGATGGAACTACCGATAAGTTGAGACTCACCTTGCGCAAGGGCAATGATGTGGTTGGAGATGATTCCTGGATACAGTTCAATAGCACAAGCCAGTTGCTCTATGGATTACCAGACCAGGAGCATGAAGGAAAGCATGAGTATTTCATGCAGGCAACTGACAAAGGAGGTCTCTATGCAATAGATGCCTTTGAGGTCCGTGTCAATCGATGGGGAAACAGTGTTAAGTCACCGGTGTTGTTTACTGCTGTGTTCGAAGGGGATGCACGTACAGTCACCAATGACATTCACAAGAAGATCCTTCTCGTCAAGAAACTGGCCCAGTCTTTCGGTGATCGCAACAGTAGCACCGTTACACTAAAAAACATCATGAAGGGGTCTATCATAGTGGAATGGACCAACAACAGCCTTCAGCAAAACCCCTGCCCAAAAGAGCAAATACAGCAGCTGACCAGAAGAATCTCTAATAATGAGGGTAGACCCTCACCACAATTCATGCATGTTATGGAACCAGATTTCAAGGCCTTAAATATCACTGTCAGAGGCACAGCAAGCTGTCGCAACTACATGTTTGTCCCGTTAGGTGAGATCCCAGATCCGACCATCTCTCCGGTTACTCCCGCTGTGGGCGCTGGAAGACAGAGCAATGATGATGTGTATCTTCACACCGTCATACCGGCAGTGGTGGTTGCAGCAATTTTGCTGATAGCGGGAATCATTGCCATGATTTGCTATCGCAAGAAGCGCAAGGGCAAGCTGACCATCGAAGACCAAGCAACTTTCATCAAGAAAGGAGTGCCCATTATTTTTGCGGATGAGCTTGATGACTCTAAGCCGCCCCCATCTTCCAGCATGCCCCTTATCCTTCAAGAGGAAAAGCCTCCGCTTCCTCCACCAGAGTATCCCAACATGGCTAGTCCAGAGACAACACCTCTGAACCAGGACCTTTTGGGAGAGTACACACCTCTACACGATGAGGATCCCAATGCCCCTCCCTACCAACCACCACCACCCTTCTCTACGCCAATGGAGGGTAAAGGATCCCGCCCCAAGAACATGACCCCGTACAGATCTCCACCCCCTTACGTGCCACCCTAATGTTTGCTGAACCCTCTGGAGCAGGAGGATGTGGAACTTTTGTAGTTCCACACCAGTGTGTTGTTTCTTTGCATTATGGGATTTTTAGAAGGGGGGTGCTGCAAATTGGGGTTTGAGGTTTGAATGTGATGGGATGATTTTGTTAAACTGGACTCTTAAGGAGATGTGGGAGGGTGGGGAAAGTGGATAGTCTGCAAAGGACAGCGAAAACAACCTCAGCCTCTGACTACTCTGGTTATTGCTAAACTGTTGGGGATGTACTCTCCAGTCCTGGCACTTTTGTGTCTAGATGGGCTTTTTTGACTAATTATTGGTTTTGTTTTGATTTAGATTTTCTTTGTTTTTTGTTTCACATTTTTCTTACTCCGAATCAAAACTCCTTGGCTAACAGCACTCTTTCTATCTTCTGAATTCGTTAATCTTGAATAATGTAAGCGGACAATAAAGCTGACTGCAGGTGCAAAAGGTTTCATAGAGAAATTCAATAACAGAAGGGGAAAAAAAGAATGGCCTTGAGGGACTTGGACAGCCATGCAGACAGTTCCGTGGGATGTCGGGATGCATTATGGTTTTGCCTTTTAACACAAAATTAAACTGTTTTTATTGTTCTTCACATGTCTAGTTAAATCACTACAAGAACAGGTAGCCAAAATGAAAGATTTGTTTAATCCACTGTATATTTGAAAGTTATGCTCGATCATCTTTAATTGTTATTGTATATTTTATTACTTTTTTTTTTAATGTTTTTAATAAGTATTACACTGCGATAAACACTATTTTCCACCCCTCAAAAATGCTAAAAACATATTAAATCACTGAGTGAACATGTCACCGTGTGTGTTCTGACTTGAGATCTGTGCTATATAGTTTCTTGCCAGCCATGTGAAACTTTTGGAGGCGGTAATCTCATGAGTGAGATTGAGTCTATGCAGATTCTGCTTTTTGACCTGACAGGCCAGAGCCTGTTATTGATCTCACTTAATTATATTTCCCATAGGCCATGAAGAAATCTTGTGATTTAATTGGTTGTACAGGTTGACGGGGTCTTCGCATCCTTAATTCTCTCATAAGACAGCAGGAACCATGTTCAGCACCCTCAAGTCAAAACCACCAATATAATGTTTCACCAGTTAGACTCAAGCTACTGACCGTTATTGAGACGGATTTCTCAATTTCAAAGACTTGATTTAATCAGAACAAGCTCGGGTTTCAGATGATTTGTAGTTTCTTTGTTTTATATATATACACATTTCAGTGATGATAATGGAGTATATGCCTTGGATCCACTCGAAATAATTCAAAATAAAGACTGAAGATTTTGATAATGGTGACCCATCCTCTACACAACGGTATTGTTTATTAAATGTCATGTCATAATTATACATATATTTGCAGTTGAATGCCATATTTTGCCTTGGTGGTATCGCAGCAAGTGTCTTCTGTACATAATCTGCCTGTGGATATAATTGTATAGTCCAAACGTGTGTAAATCAGATATGGTAAAAAAAAACTAAAACAAAAAAAGAAATGAGGAAAATATTACTTTTTGTTTTAGATGAGGGGTGATTATTTTTTATATATAGTAATGGTAATAATAAAAAAAAAAATCCTTGAGCAAGACCTGGAATAGGAGTGAACAACTGGTTTTTATTTACAAAATCATCAGAAAACTAGAAAAAAATAAAAAATAAAAAGATTGATAAAATCACAATCTAATTTTTTACAAAGTTTTTGATACAGCCTCAAATTGTTTATTAAAAACAAATATATAGTGTATTGCAATTTGTAAAACTTTAGTCTTGGTAATTGATTCATTATATAGCTTTTCCTCATGGGTCTTTTTCTTAGCTGGTTTTCTTTAAGTTTGCTTTAAGCTTACAAAATATAAATAATGGACTGTATTGTCGGGGAAAATGTCCTATGTAATAGTATTCTTTTTTTCTGATTTGTGTTTTACACATTTGTTTTTAGGTTTAGAATTCAAAAGTGACATTTGCAATAATAAAGGTGTGGCATAGTCACGGCTGGTCAGTATGAGTAGTGTGCAAGATCTGTGTAACGCAGTACCTCCTTAAGTCTCACAACCCCAGAATTGTTTTGCCACGTAGGAGGTTATGTATGGATGTATTTGTGGGTGTGATCGTAACTTGTATTTTGATGCTTCCATTTAGCCTTTATAGATTTATCAGTAAACCAAAATCCATGGAGGTTTGATTTGATGTTTCATTTGTACGTACCAGCAGGTTGAAGATGGAAATGGTGCAGGAAAAGGTGCAGTAGGATTGAGGTACAAAAACATTGCAAAATTCACTTCATCATGGTACGGCATTGACAAATTGATAAATAATTTTCAGTATTTTTTTCAAAGCAGCAAAGTTGTGTGTTCGCTTTAACCCTGAATCTGACTGAATCTGGTAGATTTATACAAGAAATTAAAGCAAAAACAATCGCAGTTTGCCAATGGGGTAAGAAAAATGCATACACTATTTTGCTTAAGTAAATGTTTGTTTTTACAAGAACACTTTTTATTTTATTTTTTATTTTTTTATTCCAGTGTACAGCAAAATCAGCAAGGAAATGCTTATTGTCTTTTTTTGTGGCCTTTTCTAATGGATTCTTTTGTTTCATTGTTATAATACGTTATTTATACATTTATGTAGCAATGAGTCTGTCACAGTAAAGCTACTGCTTTCTCATTAACACAACACTGAATGAATATTTTAGGTGGAAAAACCAAAGATGCAGATTACAAAATGGCTGTCGTTTGCTACCGTTAAGTCTGCTGCTTAAGTTCATGTCTTTTTTCATTAATTTTTTTTCTTACAGTTTTGAATAAAAGCAATGATGAATAAGTAAAAATATGATAGTTTCCCCTCCGTCCCTTTTATTTTATTTTTTTCTTATAGAGATAAATCTCAGTGTTGTACATGTATTCAATCTATATGGTTAATTTCACAAACAAAAGTTTTATCTATTTTACAATATAATTTTTTTTATTCTTTTGCACAGCTGTTATGTTTTTATTTGATAATTCAGTCAGCCTTACATACAGTGGTGTGAAAAAGTGTTGGCCCCCTTCCTGATTTCTTTTTTTTTTTGCATGTTTGTCACATGTTTCCGATCATCAAACAAATTTAAATATTAGTAAAAGATAATACAAGAGAACACAACATGCAGTTTTTAAATGAAGGTTTTTATTATTAAGGGAAAACAAAATCCAAAACTACATGGCCCTATGTGAAGAAGTGTTTGCCCCACTGTTAAAACTATGGTTTATCACACCTGAGTTCAATTTCTCTAGCCACACCTAGGCCTGATTACTGCCACACCTGTTCGCAATCAAGAAATCTCTTAAATAGGACCTGCCTGACAAAGTGAAGTAGACCAAAAGATCCTCAAAAGCTAGACATCATGCCGAGATCCAAAGAAATTCAGAAACAAATGAGAAAGAAAGTAATTGAGATCTATCAGTCTGGAAAAGGTTATAAAGCCATTTCTAAAGCTTTGGGACTCCAGCGAACCACAGTGAGAGCCATTATTCACAAATGGCAAAAACATGGAACAGTGGAGAACCTTCCCAGGAGTGGCCGGCCGACCAAAATTACCCCAAGAGCACAGCGACGACTCATCCAAGAGGTCACAAAAGACCCCACAACAACATCCAAAGAACTGCAGGCCTCACTTGCCTCAGTTAAGGTCAGTGTTCATGACTCCACCATAAGAAAGAGACTGGGCAAAAATGGTCCAAGACGAAAACCGCTACTGAGCAAAAAGAACATAAAGGCTCGTCTCAGTTTTGCCAGAAAACATCTTGATGATCCCCAAGACTTTTGGGAAAATACTCTGTGGACTGACGAGACAAAAGTTGAACTTTTTGGAAGGTGTGTTCCATTACTTCTGGCGTAAAAGTAACACTGCATTTCAGAAAAAGTACATCATGCCAACAGTAAAATATGGTGGTGGTAGTAGTGTGATGGTCTGGGGCTGTTTTGCTGCTTCAGGACCTGGAAGACTTGCTGTGATAAATGGAACCATGAATTCTGCTGTTTACCAAAAAATCCTGAAGGAGAATGTCCGGCCATCTGTTCGTGACCTCAAGCTGAAGCGAACTTGGGTTCTGCAGCAGGACAATGATCCAAAACACACCAGCAAGTCCACCTCTGAATGGCTGGAGAAAAACAAAATGAAGACTTTGGAGTGGCCTAGTCAAAGTCCTGACCTGAATCCTATTGAGATGCTGTGGCATGACCTTAAAAATGCGGTTCATGTTTAAACCCTCCAATGTGGCTGAATTACAACAATTCTGCATAGATGAGTGGACCACAATTCCTCCACAGCGCTGTAACAGACTCATTGCAAGTTATCGCAAACGCTTGATTGCAGTTGTTGCTGCTAAGGGTAGCCCAACCAGTTATTAGGTTTAGGGGACAAACACTTTTTCACACAGGGCCATGTAGTTTAGGATTTTGTTTTCCCTTAATAATAAAAACCTTAAATTAAAAACTGCATGTTGTGTTTACTTGTGTTATCTTTGACTAATATTTAAATTTGTTTGATGATCTGAAACATTAAAATGTGACAAACATGCAAAAAAA
>NW_015505338.1:914961-923150 GCF_001515645.1 Sinocyclocheilus grahami | reverse complement strand
GCAAGTTATCGCAAACGCTTGATTGCAGTTGTTGCTGCTAAGGGTGGCCCAACCAGTTATTAGGTTTAGGGGCAAACACTTTTTCACACAGGGCAATGTAGTTTTGGATTGTGTTTTCCCTTAATAATAAAAACCTTCATTTAAAAACTGCATGTTGTGTTCACTTGTTATCTTTTACTAATATTTAAATTTGTTTGATGATCTGAAACATTAAAGTGTGAAAAACATGCAAAAAAATAAGAAATCAGGAAGGGGGCCAACACTTTTTCACACCACTGTATATTTTCAGCCTTCACAAAATGATTTGATTATACTTTCTGTATGAATAATAACTAATCCTTAAAACCGGAAATGGAACAAGTGGGGGAAACGGTCAGTATGTTTGTGTGTGTGTGTATGAGTTTTTTTTTATTTTAGTTTTAACATTTTGTCTTGAGTTTTAACAATGTTACAAAGTGTGCAACCTGTATTGCAAAGACAAGCCGAGTTGACAAAAGATTGAACATTTAAGCAATGTGTTTATAAAGGTGCTGAGGTCGACCTTGGGTCCAGGTATTAGAAATGACAATGATGTGTTGAGCGAGACGCCTTAGAGGTCAGTTGCTGCGAAGAAGTGCAACCTAGTAAAGAATACAACGCCAACGTAATGACGAAAAACACTATTCATTCTCTTTCATGTTACACAGCATTGGTTAATTTATGCCACCAAACACTGTATGTTTGAATCTTGTATTAAAAAGTGTTCTCACCAGGAATGTGTGTGGGTTCTTTGATAATTTGAGAGTTTTGCGCGAACTGACTGCGATCCGTCCACCGCCGTGCATTAGGTGTTGATGCATATTATACTGCATGTAAAAGTCTAATAACAATAATGTCCATAATTAGCTAGTTAAAGAATGTTCCTGGTTCAAACTAAGATATATGAACTGTTGATTAACACTGAAAATAATTTCACTTAAGTTTAAAACTAACAAAAATGTACAGTACTTACAGTAGTAAGTTTCAAAGCATAAATGTTCAGTGATTTTATTTATTTTTGTTTTACTAGAAATTGTGGGGTTAGCACCTTTTCAGTTGTCCTTTTACGATTGAATCTTTTTCTATGCACATGCTGCTTTTTTCAAAGAAGCAAAGTTCTTTATTATTATTAATATTAGTATTGTTATTGCATTTGTTGTTGTTACACTAAATCTCACTGCATTTTGTTGACAAAAAAGCGGTTATTATAAACTATTTTGCTTAAGCAAATTGATCTTCTATAAAGGATTGTTTATATTATTATTAGTTATAGTAGTAGTATACACACAATTTTTTTTTTATGAACATGATTCCTCAACTTTCGTACTAAAATTATACATTCATCATAAAATGTAAAAGCCTATATCTACAGTAAAAGAGTAGAAAAAAATATAAAGTGTATAACTTCAGTTGTGAGGTTCCTGGTCGCCGTGATTTTGACAAGTAAAACATGTTCCTGGATCAACATATTTTGTTTATCCTGGATGAACATTACTGTCCAAAAATATAGACTAAACCCAATCCCTACACCTAAATCTAACCCTACCCATAATTTATTGCTAAAATCAGTGTGAAATGATCGCTTATTAACAAGGGTGTAGAAGCACCTAACCCTGATCGTAAGCCTAAAACTGACATTTCCTGAAAAGTTACACCTCAATTCTGATTGGTTAATTGGAATGTTGTTCCAGGATCAACAAGGATGTTGATCCAGGAACATGTACTTGGTAAAATGATTTTAGCAAATGGCTGCAATATAACAAAGAGTGAAAAATTTAAGGGGGTCTGAATACTTTCCGTACCCACTGTATATATATATATAAATGTAAGTATTTACAACATTTGTCAAAGGATCCTCCTCAGTAAGACCCCTCATTACCATCAAAGAATGTGAACCCTCCAGCAAGTGACCTTTTGGTAAGAGCATCCTTCATAAAACCCTTTCGCTTTTGAGGATCTGAAGCGGCCTTTAAAACCCCCTGACAGCTGGAGATCAAGAATAGAGGCCACTTTTTTATTTTAATTTACTGCTCGTCTATCACAAACGAGATTCATCTGTTCTTTAAGATGAATTATACACGCCATACCTGTTACGTTCCCTTTGTCTTAATTTAGAATAAGGAACCAAGTAGACAGGTTGTCTCTCTTGTCAGACAAATTGAGAAGGCAAAGATGAAAGACGGTAGATCTGTTTCCATCACGAGTCTAGCGCTTGATGAATGTGTCTTTATCTGTTTTCTTTCGCAACCTTGTAGGAGAAACTTTACAGATCCCGGACGAGCCCCCATTTCAAATACTTACACATTATTTTCAAGAAAAACAGGATTCACATCAATACCACTGTGTTGATGAAGCTTTGCTAGAAATGTGTGTCCTTCACCATTGATGGTGTTTAAAAACATGAACTAACACTTCTAGTCATTGTTTTTCTAAATGATTCTTTAGAATGCTTAAAATGATCCTTTCAGTAATTGTGAGCATTCAATGTTCCCCCGATTCTCCAAACTGTTCAGATCACCTTAAGTACAATGGTTTTTCATCTCCGCGTGAGATGTGACTTTAAGTCCTTGAAGTTTCTAATAGGATGCAATGTTGCAGTTTACAGATTGTAGTTTTAGTGAAGGCTACATATGAAGATTAAAGAAGATTTGCCTCTGAGGACGCCTCCTCTTAAAACGTACAGATGGTTGTGTCTCCAAACTCTTGTGTTTACTTAAACATGGGCATTAGGATAGATGAGCCTCTTATGCTCTTCAGATACTGCAATGATACCCTACAAAACACAAACTGGAGATAGTTGGGTTTTGTTTCACAGCAGTGTTTAAGTTCTTTATTTGTGCTATTGAGTTTAAAATGAACACATCAAACTTGCTATATCTGGGGGCTTCACGTTATTTTGGGGGTATTACTGTGGTAAATTTGGTATTTAATTTTTTTTTTTTTTTGTGGTTTGGTTGCGCCTCCTCAGATCTCTTAAAATGTATCAAGAATATGGCTGGGTTATATTTCACTCCAAAATCTGAAGAAAACAAATATATTGTGCTTAATGAAAATGAAGCCTTGATGAGCAATAAGATTTGCATGACATTAAGCACTTTTGGCCCTAATTATCATTACCGTAATGAAAAAAACTTAAACATAATTATTTTATCATCATCGCAGTAGTTGCACTGCTGCTTTATGCAGATTTATGTATAAAACAACAAAGGTTTGTATAAAAAATTACATTCAAAAGTAAAAGAAAATGTCTGGACACATTATGGTAATTACAATTTTGTGGAAAAAATTGCCATGAAAATAATGGTCCTGAAAGAGACTTCCTTTTTTTATGAAGAATATAGTTAATTTACTTATCATTATTTATTTTATAAAATGTGTTTTGGGGTGAAAATAGCCTGAAAGCTTCACCAATTACCAAAACATAATACCAAAATTACTCCAGTTTTTCATCATCTATGAGTACTCCTTGCATCGATCATTGGTGAACAAATAAGAAAAAGTTTTTAGCTCAAGAAATCCGTGATTGTTTTCCCGAAGTGAGACACTTCCCATTTTAAAACCAGACAAAAAAATGTAGAACATAGTAACAAATGCAGAAACAATGATTGTTTTTCCTCCCATTGTTCTGTCCTCTTCATTTAAGAATATTCAGGCACCACACGGTAGACAGTGGCAATTCATCATCTCATATGCGTTTGATGCAGCATCGAAAAGCGTGTGGCTGCGAACATCAAGCACAGCATCTTAGGACTCCACGTGGCAATGCAGCCAGGATTTATTCCCAAGATCTGCTCACAACGTGCTGAAAATCTGGACTGGAGTTCCGTTGGGTCTCAGTTCGACTGAGTGCATCAGCAATACTGTATATATAATGTAGGAGAAGAGGAAGAGTTTTACTTTACTGTGGAAAAAATGTGATGGCTGTGCAAGCCTTTATTAATAAATTACTGAGGTAGAATGCTATTCCCCACCTGTGCTCTTAAAGTCCTATGATAATACCAGGGTATTTTGACTGAATTATAGAATTTTGTAGATGTACCACTGTATATGTATATGTAAAACCATGATTTTTGACATTACCATGTTTTATTTTATTTTTTTATTGTGATATACATAGTGGTATAATTCTTAGAAGTATACCTTGTAAAAACTGTAGTATAATTTAGTACTATGGTATTAAAGTGAAAAACGTGACGTGACATGTGGTCAAGTATGGTGACCCATACTCGGAATTAGTGCTCTGCATTTATCCCATCCTAAGTGCACACACACCGTGAACACACACCCAGAGCAGTGGGCAGCCAGTTTTTGCTGCGGCACCTGGGGAGCAGTTGGGGGTTCGGTGCCTTGCTCAAAGGCACCTCAGTCGTGGTATTGAAGGTGGAAGAGAGCACTGTACATTCACTCCCCCACCAACAATCCCTGCCGGTACGAGACTCGAACCCGCAACCTTCAGGTTACAAGTCCGACTCTCAAACCATTAGGATACGACTTCCCTATTATCATTCTTTTGGATTAACTGAACCATTATCATGATTTTTGTTCAAGTACCATGGTCAAGTAAGACCATTGCATAATACCAGGCAACTTAATGCATTGTTTTTCCCTCAGGTTGTTTTTTTTTAAGAAGTACCATGGTAATATCATGATATTTGTTAATGTACTATGCAAAATCAATTACCATAATATATACCAAAAGTACAAGATAGCACCATGCTATTTGGACATAAAGTACCATTTTTCTATATATATATGTGAAGTACCATTTAAAAATTATGGTATATGAATGTTTTAATCATTTGGTAAAATGGACTTCTATGATATCCTTATATCTTTGAATTGTCATCATATGTATTGCCACTGCAGTATTATTTTTTTAAGGACCGTGGTAATTCCAAGGTATTTGTTGATGTACCATGTAAAATCATTTATTTCAATAATATATAAAGGTACATGGTATCACCATGCCTTTTAGAGTACTGTAATGAACTTTGTGAAGTATCAATGAACTCCTATGATATCGTCATGTAGTCTCATTCGTCCTCAGTAACCCAGGTGCCCCCTCTCGTTGCGCCGTTCCAGGAATGATGAAGTACTGGGCCTCAAGAGCTCCACGCAGGCTGTTGGCACAATCTATTATGCATGATGAGATTTGGCCTCTCTCGATCTCCCTCCCTCCCTTCCTCTCTTGTTGGCCAGCTAGCTAGAACTCATTACTTTGTACTTGTTGAGCGGAAGCCGTTATTTCAGGCCCATTAGTTAGCCATAAGGGATTGTTATGTGACCACAGATGCACATTTGCTACATGCTAGCCTGGAATAATTTTTTTTATCTTCAGAAGCAAATGGAAGTTTGGGGCAAAGTGCCCCGTTTTGTGACTAGCTTGTGCGTCCATGTGTGCATGGCGAGTGATTGAAATCTGCTTATATCCAAGAAATTTTATGCAAATACTGAAATGGCAAAATGAAAACTTAAAGGGATCGTTAACCCCTCATTATAAAGTCATTATTTACCACTTGACCCTCATGTTGCTCCAAACCGATTTGATGTTATTTTTGTTCAATAGAAAACAAAAGAGGAATTGATCTTCATTTGTAAGATTGTTTTTAATTAACTGTGATTTAAAACAAAAGAAATAGAAAAGAAATATATCTAAATTCATAAATGTGTTTATTTTTTAAAGTAAAGTTTAAATATTTTTAAGAATATTTTTCAAAACATTCTAATACTTTTATTTTGGAAATGAATTAATGAATCATAATTTAAAATAAAAATATCTAAATTGAGAATTTTCTAGAACTAAATTAATAAAAATCAATTGGAATAAATTTGTCATTCTACCTAGCTTTTTATTATTATTTTTACAGAAATAACATTGTATGAATTTATCAGCAATTTGCCTTTCTTTTCTGAGACACATGGTCAAGCTAAACGCAATTGCTTTAAGAAATTACGGGGACAAAAGAGTCAATCCATTTTCTGTCATTGTGCCACTAATCAAAATAGTCTAGCAAATCCAGCTTCAAATCGGCTTCAGTCTTTATTGTGGATTTCATAGAAAACCTCTCTTGCTGGTTGGAATGGTAACGTCAATCTTGTCAGTGGTGGGCAGAATTAATGCAGGCCTGATAAATGCATGATGGCCCTTCAGTGTGTGATCACTGCTGTTAATGCCAGCTTTCTTGCTGGGACTGCTTGATGCATATTATTGGATCATTGCAGCAGCGGACTTGATGACACTTCAGCAATCTTTTTCATTACCAGGTCACATAAATCCTTATGTCCTCTTGTCACTCTCTCATAAAGCCCTCTAAATGTTATTTCCTCTCTAATGAGCTCTTTAGTGTGAATATAGAGTTTTGGGGATTTTCGTGTAGTGGCGATTGAGACGGAAATTAGCATAAGTGGGATATGAGAAAGTGGAAAGAAAGAAAATGACAGAAATAATCAGCGTAACAGTATATGTTAACTTCTGATGTTGCTCATCATCCACTAAATTTGTGCTGTTGGCAAAATAAACATGCTAAGCATATGATCACACAAAAGTGAATTTAAATGGGCAAATCAAGTGGCAAGAAAGCACACACTATGTAAGCTGGCTGTTGTCCTTATATATACTTGAAGTGATTATCTGAAAGCTAACTCAAAATTTACTGATAAAGTCTCACAAAGAAAGCATAAATAGGGTAACAAGCAAAGGTCCTAGTACTGAGCCTTGTGGCACTCCAAACTGAACTTGTGTTTGATATGTGGTTACTAAGAGCAAAACAGTTCTGTGAGAGAGAAGCAAGATGTCAATATGAATATATTTATATACATATGTACACATCAATATTTTTTTTCACATTGCAGTACTGAGAATTTGAGGGAAAATATTATTTAGTTTTATTAATATTGAAATATAGAAAATTGTAATGCTACAAAAGTATAAGTATACGTTCTATTGCATACTTTCTTTTCTCTAATGTGTTTTTATGTAGAATAGCGTGTTGTTAAGTTAATGAAAATGAAAACTAGTCAAACTAGTGAAATTAACATATAGATAGTTTCTTGACTTATTTTTTGAGATTCACTCGGTTTTTACACTATCATTACATGGATTTGTTCAGCATACAAATGGCTCAACTATTGTATATGGTAACTCCACATAGAGTCAATTAGAAATTGAACACACTATATCTGACTGTCAAAAATGCATTTCTCAACATGTGCATACTTGTTAACGCTGTACACATCTGCAAGTTGTTTGTAGCACTACGTATTATTAAATATCTAATTGTCAGCAGTGATGATGTATTGTTTTCTCTCACTCTTGTCGCCATACAAGAATGATCAACTTCCACATCCTCTCTAGAGTGCAATAAAAGAAAAACTCTAATTCCACATCATCTTTTACGACTTTATTATCCGAGCTATTGATTCAATTCATGTGAAATGGGGTGCCGAAATCTTACATTTTCACCATATGCTGGTAGCAAGCCTTCTGAACGATACGTGCTTGAATTACGACTGATAATGGATGGCTTGACATTTTGTTTTTCTAATGAAATCCTCCAAGCCTAATTTTGCTCTTTCGCTGATGAAAACATGAGCCATTATAGCGTGATTTGCAGTATAATCATTTGGGAGCTATTTCTGCAATGTTTTTTTTTTCCAGGTAAGGCATAATGGGATGTTTGTTTGTCAGTGATCGATGCACGTGTAACTGATTTGCGGTGTGTTGTGGGATGGGCTGCCAGATGGATTGTGGGACTGTAAAATCACAAGTGGTTTCACTATCAAACAAACGCTGATGTAATTAGACAAATGGACTACAGAACACAACAAAATCGTTCTGCTGCATATTGCTGCAATCCCCAATGACTTCAGGGATGTTCCTACGTGCAAGTTTGCAATTACATCTTGGCTGAATGCATTGGGAAACTTTATATTCCTTTCACAATTTCATCTTTTTTTTCTACCTGACAGCTTTTTAGCATGTATTAGCATGTGTAAATAAAATCTTATCTGTTTATTTGATCAATTTCAAGCTGCCACAGAGAATTGTGGGAAATGTAGTTTTGCCACACAAGTCCATCACCTCATAAATTTTTTAAAACAATTTTACCACCATTCTTCATTGATTAAAACTTAACATTGCAAAAAATATGTACATTATAAATAATATATAT
>NW_015505338.1:908552-908811 GCF_001515645.1 Sinocyclocheilus grahami | reverse complement strand
TTGCACAGGTGTGCCTTAGGCTGGCCACAATAAAAGGCCACTCTAAAATGTGCAGTTTTATCACACAACACAATGCCACAGATGTCGCAAATTTTGAGGGACCATGCAATTGGCATGCTGACTGCAGGAATGTCCACCAGAGCTGTTGCCCGTGAATTGAATGTTCATTTCTCTACCATAAGCCGTCTCCAAAGGCGTTTCATAGAATTTGTCAGTACATCCAACCGGCCTCACAACCACAGACCACGTGTAAACACAC
>NW_015505338.1:868800-907449 GCF_001515645.1 Sinocyclocheilus grahami | reverse complement strand
ATTATCTCGGCAAAGGAGAAGTGCTCACTAACACAGATTTGTGAAAAATATTTGAGAGAAATAGGCCTTTTGTGTACATAGAAAAAGTCTTAGATCTTTGAGTTTAGCTCATGAAAAATGGGGGCAAAAACAAAAGTGTTGTGTTTATAATTTTGTTCAGTGTATATTAAAATATCATGTCTTTTTCTGAATTTTGAATTTTCTTACCTGATTTGCTTACTTTTTTTTTTTTTGCCTGTTTCATAAGCCAGCATTTTTAAACAATTTGGCAACTATTTTTCATTAGCAAGACGTAAAATGTACACTGTAAACAAAAATACAAATGAAAAATGTTTTCTTATTTTCCTTTTTTTTTATTATTATTATGATTATTATTATTATTCCCCAGGAAAAAATACAAAAATATCCCCCACTGGCATTTTTTTTTATGCTAAATGCATTTGTTTTAGCAACTGGCTTATATTCTTCATTAAACAAAACACTAAAATAACATTAAAATTATACAGCTGGTTTTTTCAACCAAAACATGGAGAGAAAAAAAAGAAAGAAAAAACGTGCCAATGCAAAACGTAATATTTCAAAGTATAATTTTTAAACAATTTGACCAAATTTTTATTTGTAGTGCACAGGGTATGTACACAATATATATATATAATAAAAACAGTGTTGTCCTTTTTCCAAGATGAAAAACCTAAACATCCTAAAAACAAGATAAATTTACTTTATAAATCAATTTATTAATGTCGATTTTAGTGTTTTTACCCCAATGACAAGTTGTTTCTTCTTGTTTATCCTCATAAACCTGGCAAATGTCATTTTTTTTATATATATAAAATCTGAATACCATTTTTATTAGCAGTGCAAAAAATTAAAAAAGTACACTGTAAATAAAATGCTTAAACAGTAATAATTTCTTGTATTTTTGGAAATAAATAAAACATCTAAAAAATTTTTTTTTTTTATCACATTAGCAGTACATCAATTCTTATGTTTCTGACCACATTTGCACAGTTTGTTGTTCTTGTTTTAAACATAAATCTTAAAATGCTTAATGAGGCTTATGCTTAAAACAAGACATATATGAAAGGCTGAAAAATTCATGCATGTTTATGACAGGAAGTTGGGAGATATTGCGGGGGGGAAAGAGCCGTAAGAGCCTTGACACGTATTCAGCGTTGACAGCCATTATCATCTCCCTTCCTCTTCTTTCCACACTTTCTCATCCTTTCTCAATTTCTCGCTCACACATCCTTTCTCTCGCACCTATTGGCTCTTTCTCACACTCACACGTTCCTCTGGAAGTCTCAAAGTCATTACCTCTCTTCGGCCTGTGTAAAGGGCAAGCCGTCACATGACTCGTCATCAGTCACTCCTCGTTCCTTCACCCAGCCAGCTAATGTGGAGGGAAGGTTTTTCCGACGGGACCATCCATGCAAGGAAAGGTAGATTTCTCTGTGTGTTTGTGTTTCCTGCACCTGGTTTGGGAGGATCTGTCTGAAAAGAGCGTGATTGCCGTAGCGGTGGGCATCAGGGAGCTGCCAGTCCTTCTGCTTATTTGACAGACTCAGTTTTTTGTGTCTTGACATCTGGCGGCAATCGAGCCACACTTTTTCCTCAACCTCCTTGTTCTACAGGAATAACTTGAGTACAGTGAGGCCTGGGCTGGAGAAAAACTTGAAAATTAAGATATATGGCTTCAGAATGGGTCATTTTATTTTGTGTGGTCATTAACGTGCACCAGGGATTTACTGTCAATAAATCTCAAATAAAAAATGTATATATATATATTATATTATATTATATTATATTATATTATATTATTGTCATACTCTGTTTCTGTCATGTGTGTGTGTGTGTTTTGCTCCCCATGTGCCTTCCTTACCCTCCTGTTCCTGCTCTCTGATTGTTTCTAATTTGAGTCCAGGTGTTCCCCGTTTAGTTTGTATTGTTCCCAGGTGTGTCCCTTTAGTTTCTGTGCACTTAAACCCTGTGTTTCCCAGTGTTTTCCGTCTGCTGTTACATGTCATCCCTGAAGTTCCAGTGTTTTGCATCCCTTTGTTTATTTGAATTAAACTCTAGTTGAAGTGTTCTCCTGCGTCTCCTCGTTCCTTCCTTCCCGAGTGACAGAACAGCAGACCTAAAAAAAAAAGTAAGTGGCGGCCTTCTCACCGTTTACATTTTTTCGGTTTTTGAAAAGTTTTTTGTTTTCCTGTTTTCCTCCACAGCAATGTGCGTTGCCGCTCGGTTCACCGCCCTAGCTCGTCTGGATCTCCCCTTTGTTGAGTATTCCTGGGAGTTCTGCAGGCTCGCCACGGCTACGGCTTTGGATGACTCCACACTCAACTCGCTGTTCTGGCACAGGGCCAATTACCATCGCCACGTGGACCTCCCATACACCAGGGGACTAAACTGGAGGGAAGGAATCTTCTGGTGTCTGGAGAACGTAAGGTCCAGAACCAGCCCACTGGCCGCAACATCCTCAAGCCCGCCATTGTCTCAAGCCTGCTGGACGTTCCGATGTCAAGCCCGCCGGCCGCGGCTCTCTCCAGCCCGCCGGCCGTTCCGAAGTCAGGTCCGCCAGCCGTTCAGCACTCAAGTCCACCGGCCGCGCCGATGTCGAGGCCGCTGGCCACGGCTCTCTCAAGCCTGCCGGCTACAGCAACGACAAGCCTGCCGGCCCCAGAGCTCGCTCCAGTGAGTGTCAGCTCCAGCCCCAGAGCTCGCTCCAGTGTCTGCTCCTCGTAAGCGCTTCACAGATCCCCAGTTCAGCCCAGGAAGGGCTCCTGATTCCCCGTTTAACCCAGAGAGGGCTCCTGGCCCCCAGTTAAGCCCAGGGAGGGCTCCTGATTCTTCATTAAGCCCAGGGAGGGCTCCGGATCCCCAGTTAAGCCCAGGGAGGGCTCCAGTCCCCGAGTTCAGCCCCGTAAGTTCCCCCAAGGATTTATCTTTTTGGGGGGGTAGTAGGGCTCCAGTCGTAGAGGCTGGGGCAGAGCTGCCATGGCCCCCTGTGTTCCCGGCTCCGCCATGGTTCCCTGGGCTCCCTGATCCGCCATGGCTTCCCGAGCTGCCTGCTCCGCCATGGTGCCCGGATCTGGTACTGCCTTGGAGGCGCCTCCCTCCCCATTGATGTTGTGTGGCGTGATGACACGCCTTCCGGTGGGGGGGCGTTATGGTCTGTTGTGTGTGTGTTTTGCTCCCCATGTGCCTTCCTTACCCTTATTTGGTATTCTTCCTGTTCCTGCTCCCTGATTGTTTCTAATTTGAGTCCAGGTGTTCCCCGTTTAGTTCGTATTGTTCCCAGGTGTGTCCCTTTAGTTTCTGTGCATTTAAACCCTGTGTTTCCCAGTGTTTTCCGTCTGCTGTTACATGTCATCCCTGAAGTTCCAGTGTTTTGTATCCCTTTGTTTATTGAAATAAACTCTAGTTGAAGTGTTCTCCTCGTTCCTTCCTCCCCGATTGACCGTGATAATATAATAAATCACAAGCAATTACTATTGGTTAACCTATATTGATTTCTCAATGTTTATACTAAAAGTTTTCCTATATATTACAAGTTATATTATTAAAAGTTACATTAATTTTATTACTGTATATAATTTTATTAATATATTACTGTTCAAAAGTTTTGGGTTTAATTTTTTTTTAAATAAATTTATGATTATCAAGACTGCATTTGTTTGATCAAAAATACAGGAAAAAAGTCTTTTTTTATATTATTGCAATGTAAAAACGTGTCTATTTTAAAGTGTAATTTGATCTTATCTTGTTTTGATCTTTGAATTGAGTTAGGAAAGTTCTTTTGTAGCAACTGACTAAAATTCTTCTTTAGCAGTGCACAAATATTCGATTGATAGTGAGTTAGTGTGTGTCCTGAATGAATATCTAAATATCCTAAAAACAAGCAAAATTATTAGCAAGAACTAAAATAGCATTAAATTATCAATTCATGTTCCTCTTTTCTTTTTTTTCTTCTTTTTTTTGCATTGGCTTTTTTCTTTTCTTTTTCTTTCCCTCAAAACCTGCTGAATAAGTGGAATTTTTAAACAATTTTACAAATGTATTATTAGCAGTGCATATAATATAGTAATATGGGTGAAGTCATTTTCTAGATAAACGAACAAATACATGCATACATAAACTGAGCTGATAAACTTGTAACAGATTAAGTTGTAAACTATTATTAACCATGAAACACCACAATGTAAAAGGTAACATGCAAAGCAATATTGTAGTATATATATATTTCATAACATGTTCGACGTATAAAATGTAAATGTGCAAATTTTCCCCCGACCTAACAATTTTATGAAAAAATTGTCATTTAAAATCAGCCTTCATTATACAGTAACTCTTGTTTACCAAAAATTACAAAAAAATACTGTAATTTTAGTTTGGAAGATACGCAAAACATTATTGTATTTTAAGAGTTTATGAAACTAGAATTTTGACTTAAAAGTTAACAGTTGTGACAACTAGCCCCAGTCTCCTCTGTATACACTATATACACTATTTCTTTATTATATAAGGCAGTAAGATTGATGGGAAAAAATGGAATGAAATGAAAGTTTCCCCATGCATTGCTATGACAGGGTTTACTTTCGGAAAGTGACAATATCTGATTTATGTATTTGGGTCTGTTTAACTGCTATCAACAAGTCGTTTGTGGCGTGAGAGAGCCGGCCGTTACATGATAAGTTACTGCAACCTCAGAAATGTTGTGGCTCACTGCTTTAAGGGTAATAAAGCTTATGTACACAGCGTTCATATGTCAGACTGTGTTTGTGCATTAAGTGTTATCAGCATTAATTCGATTCTGATTGTACAATAATTGTTGCCACACTTTCCCAACTAAATCAAAGTACTTGTGCAACAGTAAATCTGACTCGTGGCGCATGTCAGGCTGGGTCACGATACAGGACTAGTTTTATTTGTATTTATTTATTTTTAAGATTTATTATATGAGTATTATTTTATGTTTTAATATATCTATTAAATGTTTGTTACTATTTAAATGGTTTATACATTTAAATATTCAAATTAAAACAGTTTTAAACACTGACAAATAGTTGTATTATTAATAATTATTTGTTTTGATTAATTTCACTTTTATTGAATTACAGTTTACAGAATTCTATTACATTTTATTTGTAATTATTTTATTTCAAAATATTCTGTATATGTAAACATGTTGTGCTTCAAAAATGTACTTTTTAAAACTAATTCACCAGAATAAACAATACATTTCAAGACAACTACTGTTAAACGTCAAGCCACTGCTCTAATTATAAAATGCTTCTTTCCTTCTTTCTTTCTTTCTTTCTTTCTTTCTTTCTTTCTTTCTTTCTTTCTTTCTTTCTTTCTTTCTTTCTTTCTTTCTTTCTTTCTTTCTTTCTTTCTTTCTTTCTTTCTTTCTTTCTTTCTTTCTTTCTTTCTTTCTTTCTTTCTTTCTTTCTTTCTTTCTTTCTTTCTTTCTTTCTTTCTTTCTTTCTTTCTTTCTTTAATTTTCCGAAATTGAGATTTATACATCATCTGAAAGCTAAATAAATGAGCTTTCCATTGATGTGTGGTTTGTTAGGATAGTACAATATTTGGTTGAGATACAACAATTAAAAATCTGGAATCTGAGGGTGCAAAAAAATCGCTTCAAAAATATGCTTTTTAAAACAAATTCACCACATTGCATTTCAAGACCATTGAAATGTAGACATCAAACCTACAAACATATATATTTTTAATATATATATATATATATATTACATATTACATTCAAAAATATGTTCAACATTTTTATTTTAATCTTTTATTTTAAATATTCTTTAGTTCTTTAGTTAATTTTTTATTATTTTTTTTATTTAAATTTTTATATTTTTATCTTAATTTATTTTATTTTAAATTATAAAATGTTATGATCAGGGCTTTAAAGATATGCTTTTATTACAAATTGACCACCTTAAAACAAATTCAAGACAGTTACTATTATACCATGACCTTGAATCACCCTAAATATGCAAGACTTCTTCAAGACCGGCCGATGAAAATATGTCGTTTTTCACATCTCTGCTAAGTAGCTTTCAGGTGGCAGTTATCTGCAAATCTGTCATTCATCTCTTGGACTCTTGCTTTCTCTTCTGATTCGACTCTTTTCTCTTATCATTCATGACAGAGCGGCTTCATTGATTAAGCAGAAACTCCCCAGCACGTCTGGCTTAGTATTCTACGCTGAAGCTGAACGTTGCATGAAAATATCACAGGCTGTTCATTTGTATGTTGATAAAAATGCAATCTTTCGGTACCTGACCGAATTTGTAAATGCGATCCTTTTGACATTTCCGAATGCCAAGCAACAATTACTCTACGCTGAACTCCTATGCGTCTAGGCCTGTGGATATCCGTGGGGATTTGACGCTGTTTACACCTGGCTGTCGATAAGATTTTAATACCCAGCCAGATGTGAAATATAAAGATAATGCTTAAATGCGTTAGTTTTTAAAACAAATTCACCACATTGCAATTCAAGACCATTGAAATGTAGACATCAAACCTACAAACATATATATTTTTAATATATATATATATATATATTACATATTACATTCAAAAATATTTTTTATTTTTTTATTTTAATCTTTTATTTTAAATATAAAATCCTTCTTTAGTTAATTTTTTATTATTTTTTTTATTTAAATTTTTATATTTTTATCTTAATTTATTTTATTTTAAATTATAAAATGTTATGATCAGGGCTTTAAAGATATGCTTTTATTACAAATTGACCACCTTAAAACAAATTCAAGACAGTTACTATTATACCATGACCTTGAATCACCCTAAATATGCAAGACTTCTTCAAGACCGGCCGATGAAAATATGTCGTTTTTCACATCTCTGCTAAGTAGCTTTCAGGTGGCAGTTATCTGCAAATCTGTCATTCATCTCTTGGACTCTTGCTTTCTCTTCTGATTCGACTCTTTTCTCTTATCATTCATGACAGAGCGGCTTCATTGATTAAGCAGAAACTCCCCAGCACGTCTGGCTTAGTATTCTACGCTGAAGCTGAACGTTGCATGAAAATATCACAGGCTGTTCATTTGTATGTTGATAAAAATGCAATCTTTCGGTACCTGACCGAATTTGTAAATGCGATCCTTTTGACATTTCCGAATGCCAAGCAACAATTACTCTACGCTGAACTCCTATGCGTCTAGGCCTGTGGATATCCGTGGGGATTTGACGCTGTTTACACCTGGCTGTCGATAAGATTTTAATACCCAGCCAGATGTGAAATATAAAGATAATGCTTAAATGCGTTAGCCAGAGCAGTTAATCATTCCACTTTTAATAATCTTCATCTGGGCATGTGCACGTGTGCAATTACACAATCGTCTGACTGTATATGTAGAGCATGGTTTGATGTTCAAATTATAGGAGTAACGTATGCTTGATTAGAGGCTGTTTCATCCAGCCCTTCATTAGCTACCGCTTGTCGTTTGTTTCTTTAAAATGACTCGTTTGATTCTATCAGGAAATCAAAGTCGGAATGGGAAGCCCAGTTTTTGACTAAATGCGCTTAATGGATAATATTTATCTTCGGTGAATATGCACAGCGGAGACCAGAAGTCTGAGAACGCATTAACAATCCAAGATTCTAAATCTAATTTAAACCATAAAAAACGGAACGTTTTAGGATTTTGAAAACCATTCAAAGTTCAAGACAACGATTGGGATTTATGCACTATTTCTAATCAAATAAGAAGATTCACTCAAGATACGTTCTCAAATCTTGATGAATAACCTCAGGTTTCATCCATATCTAGTCAAATCAGTAAAGCACAAGAGGGACAGACCAAATGATTTTCTAGTCGTTTCATACTTTTTGACCCTGCTTTATATCGGCATATATGTTAATATACCTTTCTTCCCATCTGTTTCGGTGTCGAAAAACATTTCACTCGATTCTTTATCAAGCCGCCTCATCTTGATTGTCAGCTTCCAGAAAGGGAGGGAATAATTGCTATCTGTGCTCCCAGTCAGAGCAGAACTAATTGCCACTGATGACTTCGCCGTGTATCGTCAAAACATGACGTCAACGCACACATGCCTTTTTGGCTGTCAATGTGTCCACGCAGGCAGCGGAGAGAGTGAGAGGGAAGTTTTATGGGTTTGATCAAGTCAAACGGCTCTATAGTGGTTTTCCTACTCTTGGTGCTAATGCTAAGCTTGCTACTGATTCAAGGTGGTCTGTAATACCTGGAGAAAGCTTTCTGTTAGCGTTTACATTCACCTCAGTAAGAGTTTGGCGCAGGTACAATGTGAAAAAATTGTAAATGTTAAATGTGAAAAAATTTCACCAATCAGTAGCTGGGTTTCCATTCAAAGTTGTGAGTTTAACTTATGCGCAAAATTGGAATGGCGCACAAAACATTTGCGAATAAGCACCGTTCCGTTTCCATCCAACGAGTCAAATAGAACAAAATCGTCACTTACAGATAAACTGGCACTAAATAGCTCTCAGAAAACTAGGAGAAGCCACTGAGTATAGTCATTTTCATATATAATAAATTACTTGCAGACCAAACACAATAAATGCGGTCATTGCTTTAGGTGGCGGGTCCCTGCTGTTTGGGAACGCAGTTCTGGGAGGAAATTATGCAGAAATACTTTGACGACAGACTTTGTCATTTCAGAATGACCTTAACAACATTTTAAGATCGGTCCGCTGCTTATGCTGCGTTCACGCCATATCGTAATTACCGTAATTTTGAGATGAAAGCATGTGACGTTCTACTCAGAGCTGTTCACGTCCTCGGACTCGGAAATGCTTTTCTATGGCAACACTATCAACACCTTAACAGAGCCTGCAGTGGTCAGGTGGTACATCGGTCATGTGGTACAAGTCGTAGCTCTTAGAAAACTCCCCGTTCACAAGTTGTAATTACGAGTTCTACGAGGACGTGAATGCTTTTTTACAAGTTGGAATCTCGTAATTACAGGAATTCCGATATGGTGGAAACACCTTTTAGTCAGGCTATCCCATCCCATAACACAAATTCACATGACTTTTCTGATGTGCATGGAGGAATTTATTCAGCAAATGTGTTTCCATCTTCCATTATAAGTATTAAGTTAAAAACCACCTTAAGCGAATGTAAAAAACTTTTTTGGAAACTAAGGGATTTTTTTTTTTTTTTTGGAAATTTGGAATTTGACGTTTCCATTGCTCATTTCTGATGCAGTACTTCAAAATATGCATAAAAACAGGGTGATGGAAACATAGCTAAAGTCAAACACCTAAGCTGTGCATGACTGTACTGATTGGTTAAAAGCACCACACAAATGCTCACAGTCCCAAACCCATCCTGAGCTGTAAAGTCCATTTCATGCAGTTGACAGAAAAAAATAAAATAAAAAATCAGTCACTATCAAAACATATGATAATATAATGGAAGATTTGTTATTTAAGATTATTTAAATGTTACTTTAACCCTTGTTCTGTTCTGAAAATCCATCACTTAATTTGCAGTCAAAAATAGCCAGAGTTTTAAAAATTACTTGTAAATCTCTCATTATTCTATATTATTTCTGAATCTTGCATGGATTTGATCTCATGTCAACTTCTTTTCATTCAATTTGTACTGGTTTTGTATTTATTTTTGGAAGATTGGTCATAGGCCCCATTGTTCTGAGCTTATGCCCTTTGTTTATGCACTTATGCACTTAGTTTTTGAGTAATGAAAAAGAAAGCATTATTTGTTGATAATTTTGGCAATGTTCAATCAAAAACTGTGGTCCACAAGCTTAGATCGATGAGGCCTATGATCAGTCCGTTCCAAACTGAAATACAAAACCTGTTCTAATTTAAAGAAAATAAGTTGACAGACGATTGAATCCAATATTTGGTAATAATGTAGCATAACAAGAAATGTATAGCCAATTTTTTTGTAGAGCTGTCACTTTTAACCGTAAACACCACAAGTGTAATAAAGAATAATACAAAAAAATAAATAACAATTATTTCTTGTGAAGTTGTTATATCATGTGTGAGTAAGATTAGTCCAATTAACTAGCATTTTTGGGGAAAGGAATATCCTCTCTGGGTCAAAATGACAAGGGCTGTGTTTCCCAAAAGCATCATAAGCCTAAGTCAACTGTAGCGCCATTGGTTTCAATGGGGCTACAATGTACCTAAGCTTACAATGCTTTTGAAAAAACGCATCCCAGAACACAACATGAGAGTTAAATAAATAAATAAGAATATGCAGTAACACTTTAGTGTAGGGACCAATTCTCACTATTAACTAGTTGCTCATTAGCGTGGCTAATATTTTGGCTGTTTATTAGTACTTATAAATCACATATTCTGCAAGACAATATTCTACATCCATAATCCTACCTAATACCTACACTTAACAACTACCTTACTAACAATCAATAAGCAGTAATTAGGAGTTTAGTAATGGCAAAAGGATTAGTTAATGGTTTGTTAATGGCGAGAATTGAACCTTAAAGGTGCAGTAGGAGATCTTGGAAAATGTTAACTTTAGCCTGATAGCACTAAAAGCGAACGTCCCACCCTCCCTGCAATCGCCGTCCAAAGCCACTCCCCCTGAACGCATATAAGCTCACAGACCAGAATACCAGTGACAACATTACTACAATAGACTACATCAGCGGTTCCCAATTTTAGTCCATGTGCCGAAGTGAAGTAAACTTCAACGGATTTCCCCTGCTCAGGGAGTAGGGAGCAATGAACACTGTGTAGGGATCATATCGATCAGAACACAGTTCATGCACGTAGCTCGCTTCTAACGAGCTGGTTATCTGAATCGGGTGCGTTAACTAAGCGAGACATGCAAAATATGCAGAGTGGGGGGGGGGATTGGGGGATGGGGGTTGCGAGGACTGGAATTGGGATCCGCTGGGCTACATCATGTGTAATGACACCGGTGAGAAATCTTCTAAAAGTACTACAATACCAGGAAGGAAGATCGGGTTGTTGATGTTTCTCTGCTATTCTCGCTCTGTCTGCTCAGCGTGTGTGAACGCGGTCCATAAGCTCAGATCAATGCGAGCATGGTGCGCAGAGGTATGCAGATACATACGTTGACAGGCAGGTAGGAAAGCGAATTAAAACGCTCGGACCGAGCGTTTTGATTGGACGAACATTTCTTGGCCCTACGCCTTCCACAGAATATATAAATACAGATAAATACATTTAGACCACTTACCTTAATGATTGCTATCGGGATGTGAAGAGACTTTCAACAAGCATAACAAAAAAATTTTCTGAAGACAATCACCTATTGCACCTTTTTTTTTTTTAAAAACACTTTAGAAAACTGAGTCGGGCCGAGTACCAAAACAAACTTGTAACCAATCAGCAGTAAGGGGCGTGTCTACTCATGATGTGGAGGAGAGAGTGCTCAGTGCACTGGATGGACATTAGCCGAGCCGAGCGACTACAGACAGATAGAGATAGCGGATAAAAAACAAAAGAGGAAAACGTCTGCGGAACAAAAGAAGGCTTACGATAGTAGGACGCGTGTAAATATCGGATCAGTTTTCCAGCGCTGGAGAGAACTCAAGGAGCGGGAAGGCCTGCGATCGGACGCCGAGGTTGCTTTGTTTATTCTCGATAGGTGAGTAACATTGGTTTTGCTTTGTAACACAGAGTAAAACACACAGTACTACCAAAATACACTCGACCTGTATTACCATAGTAACACACATTGCTTTCACTTATTGATGACATCATACCCTCGGCCGGCTGGCACAGCACCATAATCGTTGCTTGGGTTGTGTACGTATGTGTGGGGCAGAGCTATCAAAATAGGGGCGAGACACTTTTGGGGTAGGGACATGTTTGTTTTAGTGATTTGAAATATCAACATTGGCTACCAGAAATCACTTACCCCACCTTTAAAATAAAGTGTGAATATACAACTACATTTCAATGGGGGAAAGAAAGATGTATCACCGGATGGTGTAACTACAGCATCTTCTGTACAAGCAGGCGCTAAGCACCCAAACTTACGTGATTCTGTACGATCACGCTAAGCACCCAAACCTTGATGCCATGATTAGCAAAGCGAAAAGTTCTGTTGACATGCTAATCAACAAGCTCTGACGGAAATCAGCATTTTTGTGGGAGAAAATCTGTGGAATTCATAAATGTGTTGGCTCAGTTGGTAGAACCGTTACCTCACAACACGAAGGTCCCTGGTTCAAGGGAACATCTTCTTTAACTTTTCTTTAAGCTAATATGTTCTCTTCATGCTGGTGCTTCTAGTTTGCTCCCGGTGCTTCTATTGGTAGCTGAAAGCACAAGTAAATTAGCAGAAACATTTAATTGAACACACAAGAGTTTAGGGACGTGTAGAACATTGTAAATAATGAGTGTTTCAAAATGGAACTGAAGGTACAGATTCTGTGTGGGCCTGTAGCATGAGTTGAGAAATAAGCTGCAACTCCAGCTAAATTATATAATAATATTTTAAATGCATGGAAATAAGTTACATTGTGTTTCTAAGCAGTCTGACTGAATTATGCCTGGAGACACGAGGAGGGAAGATGAAAAGATTTCATCATCTTTTCCCAAAGACGTTGACGTGACTTGAGGCCCAACTCCATACTTGGCCCAGTGTGGCATCCTCATGGGAAGTGTGCCAAACAAAGCGTGCAGAATATGAAAAAACCTGGATCCCCTGATCTATCTAGCTACTCGCGAGAGGGTCAAGATGAGTGGAATTCATTAGAAAACGCATGCTGTGCTGTGCCGACGCTCTCCTGATGGGTTTTGCATTCGAAAAAAATCCCGAACACGTCACTTCCATTCTCTCACTAGAGTGACAGTGTCTTTTGTCATGTACAATATAACTGCGACCCATCAATCAAAATGCTGCGGGTGCGAAGAGGGTCACTGTAAAATGAATGCACTGACAAAAATGCTGAAGCAGTGCTTTGGACTAGAGCCATACTTCAGGCCTTGTTATGCAATCCCATGTGTTTTGCAAAAAAAGGAGATGAACAAAAGGTTAATCTGTTATATGCGGCGCAACAAATATTAAAAATTATCATGGCAGAGGTGTCAGTGTAATGTTCATTAGTGTGATGCAAGAAGGTGCAGGGCAGTATGGCAATTGTTTCGCAGCAAATTAGATCCGATAAATATGGCAGAAAATGACCCCCTTCTCCTTTCGAAGCAGCGCTGGATGTGTTCGGCTAATTTTCAAATTGGTATGTGCGGAGTCAGCCTCCATTTCCACAATTTGGTGGGAGTTCAAGTGATTATTTGCTCTGAAAATTAGGCCCAGAGGAAAGGGTAAACCTCAGCAATTAATGGCTGGAAGATACAGCTACTTCTGGACACCGCAGTTGGACTGGCTGTTAGGAGTTACCGGGCAGCCAAGAGAAGTCTATCAACTGATGAGAGACCCCATCTTCCCCTCTTCCTTTCGGACTATTGAATAGTGCAAGTGCATTTTAGCATTGGTCACTGTTGCCAATTTAGATGACGTCACGGCTGTCTAAGCGTAAATCATTGGAGTATTGATTTATCTAAATCCTCTTGGTTTATGTCGTCCAGACAAATGAAGACAGAGCACCAAAAGTAGGAGGGGGTTTATTGATGCCGGTCTTCCCATTGCTTGCCCTTCAGTTACTCTCGTGGAGCTTTAAATGCGGTTAGATTTCTTAGTAACCCGAGAGAATTCTTACATAAATTTATGAGCTCCACACAATGAATTTTATGAATTTTTGATGCTCAATGTACAGAGGCTAACTTTGGATGGATTATGCTCACAGTCACTGTCACGCAAATGCGTGTTCATTGAATGTTCTCATTGTTGAATCGATTTTGCTTAGCTCAGACTTTGACAGCTGAATGGTACCGGCTGCTCCTTTGCACAAGGGAAGCTGGTCGGAGTTTCCACGTGAGCCAAAATATCCACCTTCTCAAGGACAGAGGCATGATGCGCATGCAGTCAAACGATGCAAAGTAAACAGATAAATGGGTATACAGCTGAAACCATCGAAAAACATTTGCCAAACCTGTGCAAGGCTTAAAATGCAATCTTATAAAAAAAATGGATTGTCTGTATCAGAATGACACAGATAGGAAAAGACTCTTAAGGTTCTTTGCAATTTGTTCCACTCTAAGCGATCAAACAGCATGATGGATGATAGCTGAGAGGAATGGATGACTGTTTTTCTTTTCTTTTCTTTTTTTCCTAATCTAGGATACAAAGTCATCCTAAAATTTTGGCATGAGAGATGTGGCAGTCATTGTCAACTTGTCAATAACAATCTATACTAAATCTCTGGGGAAAGAAAACAACAAAAACAACCGACGCTAACAAAAAAAAGTACCAACAACTACCATGGTGTTCTGTGAAGTATTTCGGAGAAATGAATGTGGTGTGGATATATTAATCATTCAGTAACGTAGTGACTGTGATTATGCCAAATGATAACTATCTGTTGTTGGTCCTGAAACATTTCTGTCAAACATCTACATACCTTCTTGGCCTGTGGTGTAGTGGGTTGTATGGACGCCCATTTCTGCCACTGAATAAAAAAGGTAATTGCGACTTTTTTTCTCACACTTATGACTTTTTTCTCGCAATTGCTAGTTTACATCTCACAATTTGGACTTTTTCCCCCCTCAGAATTGCAAAATACAAACTCGCAATTCAGAATTGTGGGATGTAAAAAATAAATTATGACTTTTTTCTCAGAATTGTGTCATATAAACTCGCAATTGCGAGTTATAAAGTCAGAATTGCGGGATATAATCTCACAATTGCAAGAAATAAATTCAGAATTGCGAGATATAAACTTCAATTCTGACTTTTTTCTCAGAATTGCGAGATATAAACTTAAATTCTGACTTTTTTTCTCAGAGTTGTGAGATATAAACTCGCAATTATAACTAAAGTCAGAATTGTGGGATATAAATGGAAAATTCTGACTTTTTCTCAGAATGGAGTGATATAAACTTGCAGTTGCGTGTTATAAAGTCAGAATGAATGGTGGTATATAAACTTGCAATTGCGAGAAATAAAGTCAGAATTGCAAGATATAAACTTCAATTCTGACTTTTTTCTCAAAATTGTGATATATAAACTTGCAATTGCAAGTTACAAAGTCAGAATTGCGAGGTATAAAGTATAACATTTTAGCATAAAAGATGTAATTACATCTGTTACATCGAAACAAATTTATGCAGGTCTAAAAATATTTAATATGCATATAGGTGATTTAGCAATGGATAAAACCATGCAAAATCATTTAGCCAAATATTAGCTTGAATAGGTAAGCAAGCTATTTTTGGCAGAAAAAATGGCAGCTATGGTGCAAAGTGAGACAAATGATGTAAGTTGAGCCAGTGTTTAAATGAACCCCACCATAAAGCACTGAAGTTAAGTTAAATCTCTGAAGTACAAACTGGTATTTTATAATGCAATATTACACAATTGGTTTATTTTTTACTAATGTATATTATTTGATAGGGACAGTGTACAAGTGCACCAAATCATTCTTTGATAACAACCAGAAGCTGCTTTCATCCCATTATAATCCCATTATAATCATATTCATCTTCCCACCTGTAGTAGCTAATGGCATATTCGACATTACATAAAAGCTACCATGCCAAGAAACCTTTTATTATAATGTTTATTAGTTTCAATGGCATTTATTCAATCTTTCTAATTCAATTTTTATTTAATTTTACTCAACAAACTCTCTGTTTAGTCTGTTTTTGGGAAGGTTACAACTTTGGTGTTCAACATAGTGTTTCAGAAATGCAAACAATTAAAGATATTGAAATTTAAACTTAATTTGGTTGGCTTTATGTTGTTTAAGTTAGCTTTAAGAAAAGAAATATGAATGTTTCTAAAAAATATAAAATTGATTAATACATTAGTTTTTAAAAGAGGTTAATTATCTTTAAAATTTGACATGAGTTTGAATCAGATTCAGTTAGATGGTCAGTTTACACCCAAATGGTGCATCTATACCCACTGACTCGGGTCAAGCCATATTTTTAGAACCATTTGTCATAGATGCACCCTGATGATTTAAAATGATAGGAAACATCCTGAAATTACCTTAGATACTTTTGGTGTACTTCTGCCTAATTTTCCTTATCTTGAGGACCACATAAGTAAAACAAATAGGCTCATCTTACACCACTCTCCCCTAATATGAGAGGGAAATGACTGATGAATATTGGTTCAAAACCCAACCCTAACTATTATCGCTGTCCCATTATAGCGCCACATTACTTTTTGTGAGAGCAGTGCTGTCTTAAAAGCATCAAACACATGCTGTTCAGGTTCTAAATTCGTATTTAAAACTAACTTCAACCTACTAATTTGCTTCCATAAGAGTTCAGCCATTAACTTCACCCTTTGCGGCCTGTAGTTCTCCGAAAACAAAATATTAGCTTTAGCATTAGCATGCAGTGTGTGCATAAAGACAAGACAAGTCAAGAGCACTGTCTGCTAGAACGAACTAATTATTTATACTGCTACCAAATTTAGTGTGCCCTCTCAGGGATGGTTGTCTCTATTTTAACGTCATTTTTGCTATACATCATTTTTGAGACTGATTGGGCAGGATGAAGTGCTCTTGAACAGTAGTCCGTCATTCCATAACAGTCCATAACCTGTCTTTTCCATCCTGCCTTTTTCATTATTTAATTGGTTTTAAAAGGTGATGTCAATGATGCCAGGAGTAATTTGACTGTCAGCGGGATATGCCCTTTGTCTTGGCTAATGAGTGCAGGCAGCAGGGAGGAGTAATTAGCCATAATTTGCACAATGCTAACTTGCCGAAGGTTCCTAAAGCTCGCCTCGACTTTTCCCCTTCCTCCGCCCCGAGAAATGTCAGTGGCCGTTGTGTTAAACGATGGTGGCGTCTAATCAGCCCTAGCTGGCATGTGCCTGGGTGAATGCTCATCATTAGCTACCCGCTTCTTTTAACACACCCCAGTTTTGGGAAGGGCAGTTCCTTCATTGTGACCTTGAGTAAAATAAAGAGTTAGGTCTTGTTAGCACAACTTTGTACAAGCCCACTGGGTACCCATTAGCCTCTGGATTTAAACTAGCATCCATTCTGACGGCAGAGATATATGTGTTTGACATAAATAAATATGATCTTTTGGTCAATCAATCTTGAATTGCATAGCCTCAGGCTATTTCAATATTATCATGTTAACTTCGCACCTCTGTATCCTTCTTCCAAGATGAATCCAAATCAGATACAACTGTGAAACAATTGACCCTTCACAAAGATCTGCCCCCCTTCGTTATTGTTGTTATGTCTGACAAGCCATGCCACTCTCACGCGACACATCATGTTCTCACACATTGAAAAATACATCGTGGAGCAAAGAAGAAACTGACAACATGCCAACAGATGAGACAGAGAAGGTTACTTCTGGTATGAAACTATAAGTTTTAGCTTTCAAATTTTGTCATTTTTTAAGAAATTCAAACAAAAAATACAATTTTGTGGCTCTTTAATGTGTTGTGACAATTTGCTATAGTGTTCAAGTGTCACGTAGGTTCAATCATCTTTTTATATTTTCTAGTTAAAGCACAAAATAAACATGAATGAACATCAGAAGGTATAGTATTTTATTTTAATCGCGGAAAGACGTCAATACACAGCATTTACCCTTAATCTACTCTCCTGTCTCGTTTGTTTATCAGACAAAAAATGGTAGATTCCATGTTATCATTGGTCAAATTACCAGTCAATCAAACTCCCTGCAAATGGTCAATTGATGACAGAAAATATAAAGCATTCCAGATAGTGAATCCAGAACAATTTCAATCCACATCTTCCATTTCTGAAACCTTGTAGTATCTAGTGTGCGGGCAAAGTGTGGGCACTTCAGACACTAGCACAGTTGACAAGATAACAATCATCTCCCTCAGCTGTTTACTTCGAGGTTTTCAGCACCGATAGCCAGAAATGTCATTTTGATGTTCTGTTCAAAATGCTTGGGCACTTAAACCACAGCTCTGCAGTTGAGGAGGGAGCCCATAGTCTAAAAAGTAGTTTAATATGCTCGCCATTATGATAACAGGGTGAGAAATGACTGGAGAGTCGTGGTTTGTGAGGATTTTGAGAACCTTATAGTGAGTGCCTGACTTAAGAGGGTTGAAGTCTCTGTTTGGGAGCTATAAGTCAGACCAAAATCACCCGCTGCCTTCTTCCTGGCTCTCGAAGAAAATAGGCCAGTCTGGGAACGGCGTCTCGCCTCGCAGCTGAGTAGCTGAGAATAATAAAATCGGCAGTGATCCGTATGGAAATATGTACTCCCCTTATAATCTGAGTTATTCATGAACCCAGCGGCCCAGGAAAGCTGCGACTTTCTCTCAGATGCATATGTTTATTTATATATGTGCGCATTAATGGAAGGTCAGATAGCGAGATAAGCAGGGACTCATTTTTTTTGGAGATTTTGCTCATGTATTTCTTATCTGATTTTATGTACTTCTGCTGACACATCAAATCTGATTTGTTGCAATTCTGCCAAGATATGATAGTGGCGTAACTTGTTTGGACTCTAGTAGAATGAGACCTGTTGTATTTAACTAATGACGCTAAGCCACTATCTCCAGCTTCCCACACATCTTCCTTCTGTCATTTCTACCATTCCCTCTCCTTCAACTTTCCTGTCCTGTTTGCCCCTCCTTATCTTTTCGGGCATGTCGTCCACTCGTTTTTATCCCCAGCTTGCTCATCACCAGAATTTAGCTGTGAAATCTTTAATTAAAGTTTTACGACTCATGAGATTTCTCACCCACTCACATTTCCCCTCCGAGGAGTCATCGCATTCTTCTTCCCAGCCATCTTTCGTACTATCATTTCCTTCTGGAGCTCTGGATTGGCAAATGACATATGCTGCCCAGCTGTTTGGAAAGATTGGCGGCCTTCTTGTGAACCAGGCGTCTTACAGCTTCGGCTTCTTCCAAGAGGCCTGTCTTCACGTCGCCTTAGCTGCTTAGTCCTTCCCATGAAGCGTCCCTGGGGCTGGATCCAACTGCTGGGGAGCTGATATCATCTTGCTAGATCTGAAATTGTGGATGCATAAAACTGCTTTTTGTCTCTGGTTGGGATTTTCTGGCTCCTTCGTGTCATTCCCTACAATGGTAGCTGTAATGGGTGGTTTGAAACCATATAATCCTATTTCCCTCTTACATTCCAGACTGTGGAGGAGGATATCACTGCAGCTCAGACTTGGACAGTTCTACACATTTTCTAACTCTACAGCTGTGCTGTGGATGGTAATCATATACCCGCATAATGTGCAAGCACAGTTCGCACCCAACAGAGCCTTAACTATCTAGCTAACTCAGCAAATAATGTATTCTGACTTGTAGTTCGTAGAGCACTTTTAAAGGTGAACTCGCGTTCTTCCTCAATAAAAAAAGCTTTATTTATTAAGAAATTACATGTTTAAAATATGTTACATATGATTGCATGACCAGCCTAATACTACTTGTTAATATCTCAGTAATATCCTTGTTGTTGAACAGTTTATCTTAATCCTCTAAGCGCAAAAGTCGCAAAATTGCGACAAGACGTCATACTTAATCAAATAGACTATAGTTCCTAATATGGTGTAATATCTCATTTGCATTCCCTACCACTAGATGGCAGACATATAGTACTTCGATTCTAGACCAAAATTACATCACGTTCCTATTCAAAGTGTTTAAGGAAAGAATGATGAAAACAATGATGCCTAATGGTTAAAGAGTCGGACTTGTAACCCGAAGGTCCCGGGTTCGAGTCTCAGTACCGGCAGGAGTTGCAGGTGGGAGGAGTGAATGACCAGCACTCTCTTCCACCTTCAAATTACCATGACTGAGTTGCCTTTGAGCAAGGTACCGAACCCCCAACTGCTCCCCAGGCACTGCAGCAAAAATGGCTGCCCACATGGCTGTCATGGTTAGAGAGTCTGACTTGTAACCCAAAGGTCGTGGGTTCGAGTCTCAGTACTGGCAGGAGCTGTAGGTGAATGACCAGTGTTCTCTTCCACCTTCAATACATATGGTGCCCTTAAGCAAGGCACTGAACCCCCAACTGCTCCCTTTCAAAAATATATTTCTAAAATGTGCTACTAGCATGGGTAACTTTATTCATAATTTGCAATTCCGCATAAATCAGCAGTCTTGGAAAAACTTTTTGGACTACTGTTCCATAGCATTACGGTTGCCAACTTGAACATTTACAAATAATTTACCTTAAATGTCCATTCCTTATTTAATTTCACAGCTGTACAACATACTGGTTTCTGAAGCAGGTTTTTTTTTGGAACTTTTGTTTGTTTTGGACCTTTGCCAGAAATGAAATTTAGAGACTGAACCTTTTGGAACTTTAATTAAATACCACTGTGCCAGACCTTTTCTTCCAACTAATGTCACTTTTCTGAGCCATTTTTGCAATGACCTTTTATAAGCTAGTCCCAAGGTGATTTTTCGTGGATAAATGAAGTCACTTCCACAGGTGTCCTAGCAGTGTAACCGGCGGGTGTGATTCATCACAAAATAATATTTTGCTAATCTAAAAAATGCCACTTGGCTTGATTTTACGAAGGCATTCATTTGGGCCTTTTAGGTGTTGCTTAAAATAGCTTCATATATAATTTCCAAAGAAATTCCAGATAATAATTGCCTAGATTAATGGTTGTAAAAAAGACAAATGCTAAGCATGTAGTTCTGCTTAAAAATCAAATTTGCCATTCATGGATAGCTTTCAAATGGACTTGTTAGAAACACACAATGCCTTATATTTATGAATGCAATGTATTAAACAATAACAGAGGCAAATACTGCAGAGCATCTGTGCTTTTTGGCGCATACGTTGTAATGTTGTTAAAAAGATTAATTTCCAAAAATATGTTTTTATAGAACCATCCAGGGATGAACATAACAATAGAAATTGTGTTATCTCAATGGATACAGCATACCCAAGGTCGAGGGTTCAGGTATACATTTAATGCACTGTAATTCACTTTGGATAACAGTGACTGCCAAATATATTCATGAGAATGTGTCTTTGATTTGTTTATGTTTAAAATAACAGCACGATTCCCTATGAAATCACACCAAATGGAAGTGAAGCTTATGAATGAGAATTCCCACTTGATGGATCGTCTCCGACAAGCATTCCCTGCCTCCCTCCATTGCAGCTCTCCACACGAAACCATCTGGACACTTGCGACAAAACAGCTCTCAGGTTCTGAGACGAGACAAAACTGAAAGACTCCAGATCTGTGAGTTTCTTTCATGGCCAGCTACCAAGGGATTTGGTTTGGTGTTACCAACTGCCTGCACATTATATCACGTCTCATTTGGTCTTCATATACGTCAATGCACACAAACGCTCATACTCTCTCTCTGCATTTCTGAGTGCCTAAGCCTGTGCATTTGAATTAGGAGATTTACCAGATGAGCCTTTGAAGGTTTTTGATCCTACCGACAGAGGAACGCTCCTGTCCCAGGAGAACATGGAAACATTTACCAGCTCCATTATGTAAACAAAGATTATGTGAGATAATGGAACCAAAAAGAGTGTAAAAGAGATTTGAAACTGTTAGTTTACTCCAAAAAAAGTGGAATACACTTCACACAGGTTTTGTCTGTTCATGCATTCTTTGCAAATCAAACCCATGGCCTTGGCGTTGCTAATGTCTTGCTCTATTGTTCTACAGGAAAACCTTACAAAAGAAGACATTTTGCAGAATATCCAGTGTGCTCTTTTCCATATCTTCCATAACTCTTTTTGTAATTCTTACAAACAGAAAAAAAGAAGAAGAAGAAGAACCACCATTGGAGAACCAATGATGTTTGACACGACTGACATCAAACCTGATCTGACAACCTTATCTCATTAGTGTTAAGGTTGGAAAATACTACATGACTTTTGCACAGATTTACACTTTTGAAGAGTCACTGCATTTTTATTATTATTTTTATATATTTTTTTTCTTCAGACTATGATTCCATCCTATCAGAGGTTATCAAACATGATATTTTGAGCAGATTTTTAAACATTGTTTTCATTTGTCATGCATCTAATGAGGTGCATGTTTCTGCAAGAGTTTGCCTTTTTCAGAGCGACATGAAACACAGTAGTGTATGATCCTCAGTCATTTAGTTTATGATGAAGAGTTGTCAAGCATTTGTCTGTAACAATTTTCAAAGTCTGCAAATGCATTGGTAGTGTTTGAAAATCTGTTCCGCACGTAATTCATGTATGTATCAAAGTCATGTATTGCATTCCAGATATATGTGTATGTAGCATTTACACATAAATTTTTGTATCTTTGGATATACACAGAAACATGCAATATGAACCTATTGATAGTATCTAAGATACAAAAGTATTTGCATAGAGTTTTAGAAGCATAAAAATGGTTATCGACCTTTCATTTTTTATATTTCTATGAATGTATTTCTATATTTTTATTACAAATAAATAAATAATAAATAAATAAATAAAAGCTTAAAAAGCTTTTAAAATATATAAAAAATAATTATAGGCTAGTAAATGTATAATAATCCTATTTACAAACTACTGTACTATTAAATTGATATTTTTAAATAATTTATTTCAACATTGCAAAGTTTAGGCTTGGATAAATTGGGTAAAAACAAGTTGGCTACAGCTCCAGAAATCGCACAGAAATTCACTAAATAAAACTGTTAATATGTAAAATTATGTAAATACAGTATGATGGCGCTGAACATATTTAGTTAATCTAAAAGATCAATTATTATCATGAATTCCACATTCTATGAATTTAAAATGACTCGAAAACATTTTTATGGCTCTTCTTGCTGTTCACATGTATAATGCTTACATTTAAGCATTATGCCAATATGTTAAACACTTTACATTAAGACCCTATTAGTTAACATGAGTTATTAACGTTAATTAATAACGAGCAACGCAGTATTTATTAAGCTTTGTTAACATTAGTTAATAAATTGTTCAGTTGTTCATTAATAATTCTTGTTAGCTCAGAAATTTTCATTGTTAGCTCATGTTAACAAAGGTAGTTAACCAATGTTAACAACTGGAACCTTATCATAAAGTGTTACCATGTAAATAATTTACAGTCAGACTCAGACAGCATCAGTTTACATTGGTTGTTCAAAAAAGAATGGTTTGAGCACTCATTAAAATGTCTCCTTTTACATGTCAAAAACATGTATTCTTGGTTATTACACAATTCGACGATGATAGTCATACATGTTGTGTTCTTCATTATTCAGTCTGTCATCTTCCCTATCAAAGCTCCATGTGCTGCTTTTTCCATTTTCAATGATCTTGCACCCGGACACAACCGACCCACAGGATTAATGCTCTGGATTACGAGTCAAAGAGGGCACCTGTATTTTGTCACCTGTTGGAATTGTATCGTAAAGCCTACAGGGGACAAATCTGATTGAAGCTTTGTCACCACTGGAGACATTTCCCTACTGTCACCTTCAGGTACACACACACACTCACACACACACAGCTGGGAAAATGTAATGAGGTCTCGGATGAAGCCCTGCGCTCTCTCTCCTTTTCTTTTTCTGACCTCCTGTTATCGCTCCTGGAGCCCTTGTGGGTTTCACCGGCGAACAAACCGGTCATGAGTTATTTAGCCGGTTTTGCTTTTTCGCCTGCCAAATTTCCCTCTCAACGTTGCCACAGATGGCGGAGGGAATGGCAGTGGTTAAACTTTGGCTTTTCTGTTTTAACCCGCTCGGATTGAACAACATCACTCAAGTTGAAAGTGAGCAAGCGAATGCGAAGAAAACAGATGGCAAACACATTGCCAATTGCGACCGATAGTGGAATAGGAAACCGACTGCTGATTTCGCTGTGATTAACACCTATGACAAAATTTGTAGTCTGGACACCCTAAGATATACTGAAATATATGCTTTTTGGTTTGTGTGGGTGCATGGCAGAGAAAGAAACTGTTTGTGTGTAATTCTGAGCCCTGAGGGAAGGTACATGCCCACATGCTTTTAAGACTGGGAGAACCAAGACATGGCCTTTGGCAAAACTTTGACTGGTCAAGGGGGGTGAAACTAGACAGAACCTGATTAATTATTTAGCAAAGGAGGTGAAGCAGATATGAAGAGTGCATCTAATTTAAATAGTATTACATTGCTAATTTTCAAATGACGTCAATTTAAATTTAAATTTAATTTTATGTATTTTGTGCTTTGCTTATGCAAACATAACCTTAGATACTTGCATGTGGGTATTTTCAGATATATTGTTGGACTCAAGGGGGGATCTGGCCTTCATCATTGCAAATTACAAATATATTTAAATACATGACAAGTTTCAACATACATAAGTATATAGAACTAGTAGTATATAGAACTAATTATAAAATTAGAACTAATTACAAAATTACATATAAAGATATACTTAAGTAGGTCAAAAATGACTCGAAAATTCAACTAACTGGATTTAATATACAATTTAAACTATGATTATTTTAATTTAACTGTCAATAGCATGCAGTTAAGCATCATGGTATTTGAAAAAGTACCCGGATGATCTACTACTTTCGCAGAGGTTCTAAAATGCACATTTGATAAGACACTTTACTACTGTATCCAGTGAGGCCATGCACAGGGGAGAATTTGTGAATGACAGTGAAGTGCCAACTGACGCAGGTAGGTTGTGTGCCCACATCAGCAAGGGGGATGTAGTACACCTGAATTTCCTTCATACTATCCGTGTTCATACTATACAGAAAATATAAATTTTTAACAGTATACATTCCTCTCTTGTCGGGTCATACTCAATTTGTACAGCTTAAGCCATTCTGATCAAAAGCTTTTTATGTTACTACTGGTGTTCCACAGGGCTCTGTCCTGGGCCCTCTTTTATTTTTTATTTAACTTCTACCTTTTGGTAGTATTGTTTAGGAAATTTGGGTTTCAGTTTCATTGTGATGGCAGACACCCAACTCTATCCGTCCTCCAAACCTACTTCTACTTTTCCTCTGTGTTCCCTCTCTGATTGCTAAACTGAGATTAAACATCGGTTTACATGCGATTTCCTAAAATTTAACAGTAGTAAAACTGAAATTATTCTTGTTTGAATCACCTATCTGTCCAAATCTAATTGCTCTTGGGATCACTGACAGCTTTCCAATATTTCTGTCGACACAGGGTAAAGTCTGGGTGACATCTTTGATATAATTTTAATTTGAAGCTCATTCTAACAGAGTCACTCTATCTATACATTTTCACATACTTAACTATTATTCGATTTCGTCCTGCCCTCACAATGAAGAGCACTGCCATCCTTGTTCATGCTTTAGTGACATCACTGAGAGTCTTTTGTTAATGTTGATTGTTTTATTGTGCTTGTAAGATGTACTCGAGTGTTAAGAAAGGCGCTTATAAATAAAATGAATAACAATCTTTAAATGCACACATCTGCTCATCACTTTTCAATGGGAGGACGATGACCATCAGTTCATGTATAATTGAATGGCCATCAACCCCCTTCAGCTGAGCTGGGATCTGAAGTCCTGTCTCAAGTCCACACCAGAGACCACCAGAGCGCGAGCAGGTGGAGGGTCCCAACAGATGGTGACTCTCTTTGTGATTTCACAGGACAAAGCCACCCACATTGAGAGTGACATCCTCACCCTTGATCACTTCAGCCCATGAAGGCTGCTGCCACTTTCTTCTATTCAGATGGGCATCTCTCTTCAAAGACATCTGAAGAAACTCAACCTGGGCTTTGAGAGGCAACATGCTTCTGAGTGCTGTTTTGATTCCACACCTCTCTGTTATTAAAATTAGTTATTCCAGGTTGGACTGCATCGGCAAGGGCTAATTGTGGATGCATGCTAAATTAAGTACTGTTATTTTAACCCTTCTGGTGGTTTATCAAAGTAATTATCTCAAACAGAGGCTCGTATACATAAAGTACACTAATGAGCCTCTTGTGCTAGTTTTCAAATAAGCCTGTGCATCATTTGGCTGTGTTAGTGGTGCTAAATATTGTTGTAAATTAAGTGTGGTGTGTATTTTGATTTAGCTGTGAAGAGGTTGTAGAAATGATTACAATCATTTTCTTTTAAAATTACGACTATTATTTTATTCTATTTTATCTAAAATAATTGATTCATTCATTCATTTATTTATTAATTCATCCATCTATCCTTTTTTTGGGCTTTTGACCTAATATAGTATGAAAACATTTGATAATTTATTTGGAAACAAATTTCTCTCAGAAATTATTAGTAGATTTCACAGATAATTACAAAGAAAGGCAAGTAACATGGTTACATACTGTAAACTGAAAGTAACTTTCAGTAAACTGAAACCATAAAAAAAAATATATATATATAAGGAATAAGGTATGAGAGGCCGAGCTGTATCTTGAATAAAAGTATTGAGATGAAATTTTGTTATTGACCAAATACTTATTTTCCACCATAATTTGCAAATAAATTCTTTAAAAATCCTACAATGTGATTTTCTGGTAATTTTTAGGATAATTAATAGGTCAAATTGAGGGAATTTTTTTTAGTAAAATCATTTAATAGAGACACCAGTAGCAGTATTGGTATCAATACTTCATTAATAATTGGCTACTTAGTAAAATGATGCCATTAAAAACATATTTAAAATATACTATATTTATTTAGTTTCTACATTAGTTTGGAGGTTCAATGTGAAATTATGACAATATAAATATGTGATCAATCATGATTAATTACAAAAAAAAGTGTGCTTTTTTTTATCGATTGACAGAAAGCACTAATGTTAACCTTTTATAGATTTTAGATTTCAATTTAATTTCTAATTTTATAGGTCCCCCCAGAAAGAGATCGGGACGGCCCCCAGCCCCTTGCCGAAAACATGCAACTGAAAGGATCTCAAAGTTTTTTAGGGACAAAAAAAAAGATAAAACAAGAAAAAAACAACAAACAGATTTATTGAAAGTAAAGGACAAATTAAAAACATTGTAAATATGTTTAGTCTTTGTAGTATTAATGACTGCCTGTTTTTGCAAAAAGAGTTTCATGGCCGGTAAAAAAAAAATATTTTGGCCGGTAAATTTTATCACGTCACCGGCCATTGGCAGGTGTGGCAAAAAGTTAGTTTTAGGCCCTGTATATATACATACACACATATAAATATATGTATATGTATATACATACACACACACATACATACATATATACATTTTAAAAGATTGAAATAAAATAAGTTAACATTTGTACAAAAACTATTAAAGTAAATCATTCATATTAAAAAAATATAATAATTATTTTAAATAAAAATAAAATAACTAACAATAAAACTGAATAAAATTCATTAAAACTATGTAGACATAAAAAATATAAATTATAAACTTTATTATAAATATTATAAAAATATATAATACCTTTTTGGGGAAGTCAGTCTACGAATGACTTATTTATAGTTGTCTCAACACATTAACCTGGAATAGACAAGTATTTTAACTTCAAAAAACGACACACTTCACCTTTAATCAAACTTCATCTCTCTGTAACGCAAAAATTAAAAGATCACAGAGATTGAGAGATCACATCATTTTAAAGGCAATGCCACAGCTCTTTGAGAGTGAGAGAAATCTAATAAAAAGACTAAAGAGAAGCGAGACTGTACTCTTTGAATCCTATTACATCATGTCATGTCTATATTTCATGATATGCACTGACAAAATAAATCAGTTTGCCTCATCTTGTTCCTTTGAGCTCTTCAATGTCAGAAACCGCTAATTGCACAATATATTTTCTCTTTTTCTGTTTATATATATCACATTCATTCATAATATATTCATGTACTCTTGCTATTAAAGATTGAACTTAAAATGAAACTCTTTTATATAATATAGAATCATCTTTTATCCACCAAGGGATTCTTGACCTAATCAAGGTTGTTGACTCGTGGACTACCCAACATCTGAGCGTTCATTAATGAATAATTCACATAATCACATACAATTATTTAATACGCTTCTTGTACTTTATGGTAATTCTGATCCATCTGTCAAAACCTTAAATGAGCTTCATAAATATATAGGAACGCCGAATGAACAAGAATAATGGAAAAATTAGATTCTGAAATTCATCCTAATGATGTTCAATGTTATGACTGACTGAGTCTCGTAAAATTCCTCCAATAAATGAAATTGCTCAGTAATAAATGTTTAATTAGGCTCTGCATAATAAAACAATCACTCCTGTCAATTAATGCATTTGCATGTAAATATTTCACACTTGCCAGAAGCCACTGAACTGCAAAACACAACAACAAAGTTCGCTTTCTGACTAAATAAAGGGTGTTTGCCCTTCCAAAATTCTAAAGTGTTGTGAGTGCTTGCTATGCAGTTGCTAGCATGTTCTGGGTGGTTTCTAAGATTTTCCTGAGAGTGTTAGCGCATTAGCTATTAGCATTTACATCCTCTTTCGCTAGCCTCCCTATTTGACACTGCGCTCTTGGATTATTGATCTGAAAGTGCATTAATAGTTAATGACTACAGACAGATGGCCTTTTCTCCACATTGAGCGTGATTCTGGCTGGATAACTGTAGAGAAGTCTAAGATCTGCGAGGATGAACATCTGCAAATAGTGAAGCAAACGCAGTGGGTGGGAGGGCTTAAGGGACAAAGGAACTAACGAATACAAGGAAAGAGATGTGCAAACATATAAATTATGGATAAAACTATATGTATATGTAATGAGGGTGAGAGTTATGATGACATGGTTGAATGTATTTAGATAGTAAGGCTTTTAATAGCTTGAGGCGGGTAACTGGAAGGTTGCTCGTTCGAGATGTGAGATATGACCCAACACGATGTTCTTGGTTTCACGGGAAAATCGGGACTTAAATAGGATAGATTTATGCAAAACATGAAGTATGTTACTGCATATTCAATTCACTGAATCAAGTAGCTGACACAGTTTCAACTCTATATTAGATTTTTTTAGTTTTTTGGCATAGCTCACAAATCATGTTCACTTCTAATATGGATTGTGAAGATCCACTGTTAATCTAATGTTGCCTGCATTTGACACCAATTTAAGCATTCAGTGAGACCCATAAGAACCACAGGGGCTATATTTTTAGCTCAAAAAATTACAAATTTCTGTCTTTTCTTCACTCGAAGAGTATTGTATAACTTCATAAGACATGGAATATGTAATTTATCATACTTTCATGGTGCTTTTTTTTGTCACTTTTGGAGATTGAGAGCTCAAGTTCTGGCCTACTCACACCAAGAACGTTAATCATAAAGATAACAAAAACGATTAATTAAATTCCAAACCAATGAACAAAAGCATAACATTTATTATAGGAGCAGACTGTAGTTCTGTCGTCTGCCACTATAAAGCCCCATTTACACCAAGAACGGTAAATATATAGATACTGTGACTTTTTATGATACATATACTGTGAATTCTTCTTCCCCGAGTTACGTCTTCCATCATTTTGGAGAGTATCACAATGCATACGCACACTTTCCCCTAAGCGTAAACAACGCCAATTACATTCATGTGCGCGCTCGGGGGAGAATAATTGTTAAATAAATTATGTTATTTTGGTTTTCTTTGCACACAAAAAGTATTCTTGTAGCTTCGCAAAACTGAAGTTGAGCCACTGATGTCACATGGATTATTTTACCGATGTCCTTGCTACGTTTCTGGACCTGGGAACATTGCAGTTGCGTTGCTGTCTACGGAGGGGGCGAGAGCTCTCGGATTTCATCAAAAATATCTTAATTTGTGTTCCGAAGATGAACGAAGGTCTTACGGGTTTGGAATGACATGAGGGTGAGTAATTAATGACAGAATTTTCATTTTGGGGTGAACTGTCCCTTTAAAGGTCCGGTCACACACACAAGAACAACTATAACTAACTATAAAGACTATAACGATAACTATAACGAGAACTACATTAGTGTTCATGCCAATGGACAATAAATAACATTCTGCTTATTATAAGCACATGCTTCAGTTTTGTTGTCTGCCACTTTAAATGCTCTAGCTGGGTGGATTCTGATTGGCTGTCGATGTTTTTATCTATTTTTTTAATATACTTTGCTATTCTTATAGACCTTATGCACCAGAGAAACAAGTGGTATTTAAAATGTTGTATTTGAACTTCAGTTTTTGCGGTAGCTCTATTGCATTGCTGTTGAAGAGTAATTGGCTGGTGAAGTGGATTTATTTATTGTAAAAGGGATAGTTCACCCAAAAATTTAAATTCTGTCATTAATTACTCATGCGAGTGTCATTTCAAACACTTCATTTAATCTTCGGAACACAAATTAAGATATTTTTGATGAAATCCGAGAGCTTTCTGACCCTGCATAGACAGCAACACAACCATCATGTTCAAGGTCCAGAAAGGTAGTAAGGACATCGTTAAAATAGTTTCAAATAGTGCAACATCAGTGGTTCAACCGTAATGTTAAGAAGCTACAAGAATACTTTCTTTCCGGAAAGAAAACTATTTTGTCTCTTCCATTTCAGTCTTCAACGCACATTCACAAGAAAACCACAATGCATTCAATTATTAAAACTTTATACTTGTGGTTGTATCATTTATAATCATTGTCCTTGGTGTAAACAGAAAAATCAGAATCAGAAAATGCCTAAGGTTGGATTTTCAGTTTATAATTAAAATTTGTTTTTGTTATGTTAGCTGGTCACACCAAACCACACCACTTTTAATGCTGCTAGTGGACATTTTAGCAGTGAGAATGCATTTCAAATGTTGCGCACATTTTTCTCATTAGATCAGATTGGCAAGTGAAACAAAAGTCACTCTGAATGTATAAGCGTCAGATAAATTACTTCTGGCTTACAAATGCTGTAATCAAACTTCATTTATCCAGTATCCAATGCGTAACTAGACAATGAGAAAGACCAAATCACAATCACAATCCCTCAATTCACCCTATAGAAACCCATTAATCTTAGTTATGCATTTTCCTCTAAAGTGGCTATTAATACTCCTTTGCAAAACTGGAGTTCGAGATGTAAATGTGGCGCTTCCTCTCGAGTGCGATTGGGCCACTGGAACACCCACACACTATTTTCAAGCCTAAAATCCCCAACAAACAGCATAAATCTCCATACAAGGCAAACTAAATGAATAGCACAAGAGGATTAGGGAGGTTTTCAGTGAAAGTCACTAGTCTATTGTGGCTTTTGGGTGAGCGGCTGATATTACTTCTCGGTTCACCCGCTTTTTAGGGGTCATGAACTATCATTCCTTTGTGTCCCAGCAAAAACTTCTTTCTTTCAAGAGTCCGACTTCATTTCCTGTGGCTTTTCAGGGTCAGCGGTTTTGTTCTCCTTGTGGGTCACTGGGTCTATTAAGAGCGAAGCAACAGAAGCTGATTAGGTGGACCTTAATTACTCCGCCGGTACCCTATTACTCTACCACTGACTGTTTTCACTCATCCCTGTATTTTCATCTATCGTATCTCTTTCCTCCAAAATGAGCTTCGCTCTCGACTGTTTGGTGTGCTGTTTGCTATTGTGCCACGTTACTGTGAAGACTGAAAGCTGGGAATCTGTAGACTAGTGAATCCGTTAAACCTGAATGTGAGTATGCATGATAAAAGACATGAGCTAGCAGCTTTATGTCATCCAGGTGTGGATGGTTATTTGTTGAGCTCGTTCAATCTTTGGTTGACCTGCTCCACTTTCTTTTTCTGTCTTTCTTAAAGTTCTTAGTCTACTTATATACATAGTATACGTTGACTTGGACACACATCTTCCATGATGATTCTGAATTCAAATTCATTTTGATCGATTTTTGGGGGAATAAAGTAAAAACCGTCAGGTTGATCACCCTGAATATAATAAATAAATAAATACTCATTAAAAGGATGACATTCTTGAAAGAAAAAAATTAAAAACACTACACAGGCATTTATATGCAATTACTAAACTAAAATTAAAGTGTAAACAAAAAAAATAAAACTAATTATCATAAAAGTGGCTCAATGATACAAAAAATTTATTAAAGTTATTTATATTCACCGTTTATTAATGTTCCAAACATAACTAAATACATAAATAACTGAATGCTTTCAAATACCTTAAAGGGGTCATATGATGCAATTTCAAGTTTTCCTTTCTCTTTGGAGTGTTACAAGCTGATTGTGCATAGATAAGATCCCTGAAGTTGCAAAGACTAAAGTCTCAAAACCAAAGAGATATTCTTTATCAAAGTTAAGACTCTGCCAAGCCCCCCTAAAATGGCTCGTTCTAACACGCCCCCACATATCTACCTCACTATGTGGAAATATTAGCGTAATGCCGCCCAAATGTGCACACAAAGAAAGGCGGCGTGGTTTCAGTAACCGCAGTTAGTGTTGATGCAGCCATGTCAGGGAGACGCTGTGTGTTTCTAGGCGAAAGCAAAAGCACTTTATTTGACCTTCCGAAAGTAGATGCATTTAGGAATCATTAAGATTACTTACAACAGAACAGCAATGCATTTTATGGACGACCGTTTTGTGAACCTAGGAGAGGAGGTAATTCTGACTTTGCTATGACAATCTGGCGCTTCTGAATCAGCTACTGTTTTGTTATTAGTTTAAGTATTTGCTATTGACTGTTCAAATGCGGAGTTTTGCGCATCGTGTGTGTGTGTGTGTGTGAGCGAGAGCGAGAGTGAGAGAGAGAGAGAGAGAGAGAGAGGGGGGTCACATCACAGTGGAGTCAGCTGTCTTAACCGTGGCTTGTGTACTGCAAACACATACCAGCTTCATCACGGTGTCTGTCACGCGACTCTGTTCCCCTTTGGGGCTCTGTCTTTACATTTATTTTGAAAGATGAAGCTCGCGATTATGGTAAGGGGTGTTACATTTCCGACGAGTGCTTGCGGTGTTCGGCCAATCAAAATGCACTGGGTCAGCTGGCCAATCAGAGCAGACTGCACTTGTTGGAAGGAGGGAATTTGTAGAAAACGAAGCGTCTGAGAGAGGCGGGGCATAGAGGACCTACAATAATGTACAGTATTTGAAAAATAATGTGTTTTTTGAACATTAAAGCATGTCACCATATTCTGTTACACCAAATACACAAAATAATGATCTTTAAAAAAGCATCATGACCCCTTTAAAATATTTTTTCTTTACCTTAAATTAATTAAAACTATAAATACAATATTTATTAATTTGTTTGATTACGCTCTTTTTAAATTAATTTACTGATTTTTTTTTAAATGGTACATATGTTTTTTTTAAAACCGCATCCAATTTTATATTTAACAAATTAAATAAAAACGGAATGTATGAATGAATAAAAACTACAAACTACTACTAATCATATTACCTCAATGATAGTAAAATAACACTTATTTATATCCACCACTTTACTGCTTATTAATAGGTTCCATAATTAAATAAAAACCTTAAATATAAGTAATATAGGTGTCACGGACGGACGGACGCACGCACGCACACGCACACTGAACTGAATACAACTTATATGGGGAGGATAATTAACAAGACACACCTGAACATAATGACACAATCCAGGGGAGACAGAAACTAGGTTAATGGAACACGAGGGATCAAATGAAAACACACACAATGGTTCATAACTGTGACAATAGATAATATAAATTACCTTTCATTTTACCTTTTTAAAAGGTAATCGATTACCTTAATCGATTATACTGTTTTAAATACTTTTTAAGTGGTATAAATAGCATGACATTGTATATTTAACAAAAAATGAAAACGAAAACTGAAAATATAAAAATAAAATATATTTCAAAATGTTAATAAAAACTGTAACAGTGTTGATACTAATATAAAAACTGTTAATGTATATCCACAGCTTCATTGATTCATATGCACTTGAATGAATGAATGAACACCTTCAAATATATTTTAACTTTTTTTTTAATTCAAGGTAAAATGAAAATCTTTTACATTATGTTTTACTTAATCTACATGAATTTTTTTATTAATTTAATTAAACTTTTCTTAAAAATGGTATAAAAGTTTTTAAAAACCATATGAACAAACAGCATCAAATTATAAGACAGCTTGTATGACTGTAAATCCATATATTATAGATCTGATTATAACTTTAAATATCCATGCGTTTTCCAGATCTAATATTCACTCTTTTAAAACTCACAGATTCTCAGTGAGCACCCTTGAGTTGCTTTTTCTTTCTCTTTGGAGGCCACACACCTTTTCCGTTTATTTACTCTGATATTTCAATTGAAGGTAATGCAATGTTTACCTTCTGTTGCACATAAAACATCCACATAGTTAAACCATCTCCCGTCTCAGATGAATATAAATTGTTTTCTTTGCATCAAACATCTGAATTATCCTCAGAACAAGCACACAGTGACATTTTATTTGCGGTTAAATTCATTCTTTAAAACATCAAAAATCCTCTCACCTCCACTGACAATAATAGTTATTTGCACAGGGGGAAAAAATATTTTTTTCTCTGTCAGCGCCATTAAATCAACCTGCATTTGTAGCTGATTATTTTGACTAAAGTTGTTGTTCAGTGTCATGAAAGCCAAATGTCGGTATGAAGTTAAAAATATCAGTGACCTTAAAAACCTAGGCTCTTATAGTGGCTGTTAGCGGCTAATTAAAAGCAGCTTGTGTTGTTATAGCAATTGGCATGAGGTCCGGCCCTTCTCCTCAGCTGGCTGTCATTTGTGAAGGAAGTTACTGTTAAGCACTGATCAAAGTCCACACTAGGGCTACACTTAACAAGTTCGGGTAGCCGTTTGATTTGGGACTGCTGGACTTAACCTAGCTCAAGAGGCCAAGTTTTGCTTGAAGCTAACTTTAGCTACACCGTCCCAGTGGATCAGCTTTTGGTACTTCCAAATATCTCTGGACTTCTTTTCCGGAAAAAACAGGTCATACTAATCTGCTGTTACACATGAGATCCCACCAGATTAACCAAGGTGGTCTACTAGTACCGGCCAGCTAGTAGTCCAGCGATAAACCCAAACCAGCTTAGACCTGCTCTTTTTAAATTCTGAATCACTTCAATATTTACACTACCACTATATTTGGTGTCAGAATGTTTTTTTTTTTTTTACTGTTTTTTTAATTAAGTCTCTTATACAGGTACTATGATGGCAAAACAAAATAAGTAAATAAGTAGGTAAATCAATCAATCAATCAATCAACCAATCAATCAGTAATAATACATTTAAAATTATGACCATTTCCAATTTTTGGCACATTTTTTTACTCATTACTTGCAATGTCATTACAGTAAATTTTACTGCATTCTAAAAAAAAAAAGAATAGAAAAGTCCTTGAAAATACGACAATGTACCGTATTGAAATTATTTTTTTTACCCATATTTTGAACCGCGTCTTGTATTTTGATATGCTTTAGGGTTGAAGGAAATCCAAAGGTAAACTTTGAAGGAAACTTTATTGATAATTTTTTGCCAGGATATTATCCTTTTTTTTTCTTACAGTAGTACTAATCTAATCCGTATAATAAAATTACATTTAATCAGTATAAATTAAGCAAAAGTATAAATACTTAACAATATCCACATAAAATAAATTAATTTCTTAAAGTTTTCATAATTGTGTTGTGTGTTTTTGTCATTTTTAAAAATGTCTATATAGTTTTTATTAACCTCTTAAATGTCACCCCTTTGGAATAAAGACTTGGTCTCCTTTTAAAGAAGATAATCAGCAGATTATTGCTGGAGTGAAAGCATTTCAAAAACTGAAAGCGTAAAAAAGTTAGACGTTCACGTTTAAGGCCCCGATATACTTCAAACAAAGTTATTTTTCGTTATTTGTTTGAGGGCAAAAATAAATTTGAAAAGGCTAAGTGACGGTATACTGTTTTCGAACATTCCGACACCGCCGCACTGCTGGAGGCGGGGTTGTAAACATGTGTCATGCTGCCCACGTGTACCCCCTAAACACAACAATGATGTGAGAGAAGAAAAGTTTCGTAAACATCTGGCAGTAAGATTGATCTATTCAGTGGCAAAGAAAATGAACAAGAACAAGCGACTTAGACGTTATGTGCGTCCACTTCACGAAAACAGAAAGAATGATGGCGAGTTTGCCCTTTTTATTCAGCAAATGGGGAGCACAGAATGTGCGCCGCGTGGTTTGACGATCTCTTGAAAAGGGTATCGCAATATGTGAAACGCACAGGACACCAATTTCCACTATGGAGAGACTGGCCTTGACACTCCGAGTACTAGCTTGTGGGGCCACGCAACAAAGTGTGGCTGAAACAATCAAGATTGGACCGTGCACAGCCCGCAAGATAATTGCGGAGATGTGTTCTCTTGTCTGACCTCCATGGAATGAGAAACAAACCGGGGAAAAAAAATAATAAAAATCACACGTCAAAGAAGGCGGAGTTCCAGAACACACCCACCGACTGCGTAATCGCCACGGACCAATGGTAGCTCAAAGGTGTTTAGGAGCCAAAACGAACTCCCCCAAAAAGTTCGCTTTGGTGAGCCGTTTCGAACTGCCAAAAATAACTTCTTTTCGGCCTGATTTTGTTCGAAATGACGTCATTTCAGTTCGGTCCTCGATTTCGTTTGAAGTATATCGGGGCCTTTACTGTAATGAAAATGTAGTGTACTTAAAACTATTTATATAAAATACATATTTTTACAAAATATTTTGAAATTAAATTTCTATCAAAACAAAGCCACGTGTCTAACTAAGTTATGTTTCAAATTTGAAGTTGATATCACAAAAATTTAGGTTACTGTGAGATTTTATTTAGACATACCAAAAGTAGCCACCGGGTGACACCCAAACTCCTTTTCTTTTTTTTTTTTTGATGCGTTTTCCTGGCACAAATACAAATTTTTGTCACAATTTTATTTCTGTCACAAAATAACAATCGAATACGGAACATAGAGACAATGATGTGTGTTCTGTCAAGAAATGTTTTCATTATGAAATATTGTAGAACAATTTTGTAATATGACACTTGGCACCTCCCACTAAGGGGAGGAGCTGAAATGTCTGATTTCAAACTGGATTTCAAAGGATGAATTTTACGTTTTTAATGTTTCTTAGATTTTCAATAAGTTAAACTAAACAAAATGAGAAATGTTGCTTTGGCAACAAGCTGAAATAAAAAGTATATATATACACTGTCTATGTATGTGTATGTGTGTGTATATATATATATATATATATATATATATATATATATATATATATATATATACACACACACATTTATTTAATTTCAAGTAACAATACATTTTTTGTTTTAATTAACTATAATAACCCAGGTATGCACTTTTTTTGATTTTGGAGTGACATAAGACCATATTTTTATCAGAATATCTATTTAAAATCCATAATTGTGAATAGAAGCAGAGCAGACCTCAGTGAATCTCTTTCATGCCAAACCACAATGCTCCCATTTCCTACAAGCACCAAATCACGATGTGCTGCTCACCTAATGCCTCAAATTACCCTTCCATTCTATTTGGACACACGTGCACCCTGAATACCCCCCACCCCCATCATCCCAAATCAACTACTGTTATTGTGATGCTTACAAAACAAGGCCTCTGTTACCTAGCAACACCTGTCTCAAAGGGACAACATGTAGGGAATTGTGTCCGGCTGCATTCTCCGGCTTCATTTATTGAGACATCTGTCCATTGGACCCTTTCCTCAAGTCCCTGCAGACGAAATGTTTTGCTTGCACCTTTGACTCTTCCGAATTGACGACAGAAAGCTACGGCGACCTACATACATTTCAAAATGTTACAAAACTGACCTCACAGTGGGTTCAAGATCCATGTTGCTCTTTTCTGTGCTGTGCTCTGGGAACTGGACGTGACTTTGTCCTTTCTGGATTGTTTAATCATAAATAAAACTCTCTCTGAAGGATTTGGTGAAGAAAACGTCTTTTTCCCACATGGATTCTTCATTGCCCTTCTGAAAAAGTAGTACACTTTATAATACTTAAAAAAGGGTACTTTATACATGTTAGAAGAATATATTTAAATAGATAATTCACCCATCATCATTTAATCACCCTCACATTGTTTTTTATATACTTTTAAGATTTGAAGTGCACTACAAGTGCAATTTTAATACAATTAAGCACTTATTTTTCATTAGCAGGTAGCTTTTTTACTCAATGTAAAGTAGCATTTTGCAATTTAATAGAGGTATTTAAACTATTTTAGTCACTTAAAGGTGATGTGCATCATTTTTTCAAAGTTAAAATACTTTTCAATGATTCACACAACTTAGCAACACTGACCCAATCAATGGCGTGAGTTGGAGGAGGGACTATCTGTTTGTCCAACCAATGGTAGACAGGGTAAGTGTTTGGAATTCATCATTAGTGGCACAGAAATTACATGTCAGCTTTCCCCCCATACAATGAAAATAAATGGCTACCGGGGCTAAACACAAAACAAACAAACAAAAAAAGCATCATACATGTAGTATGAATAGTTTATTTATTTTATGTATTTATTTAATTAGTCAAATAATTTTTTTATAAATTACATCAAATATATATATATATATATATATATATATATATATATATATATATATATATATATATATATATATACACA
>NW_015505338.1:851002-867908 GCF_001515645.1 Sinocyclocheilus grahami | reverse complement strand
CACAATCAACAACCTGATCAACTCTATGAGAAGGAGATGTGTTGCACTGCGTGAGGCAAATGGTGGTCACACCAGATACTGACTGGTTTTCGGACCCCCCAATACAGTAAAACTGCACATTTTAGAGTGGCCTTTTATTGTGGCCAGCCTAAGGCACACCTGTGCAATAATCATGCTGTCTAATCAGCATCTTGATATGCCACACCTGTGAGGTGGATGGATTATCTCGGCAAAGGAGAAGTGCTCACTAACAGATTTAGACAGATTTGTGAACAATATTTGAGAGAAATAGGCCTTTTGTGTACATAGAAAAAGTCTTAGATCTTTGAGTTCAGCTCATGAAAAATGGGGGCAAAAACAAAAGTGTTGTGTTTATAATTTTGTTCAGTGTGTGTGTATATATATATATATATATATATATATATATATATATATACATATGTATTTTTATTTTTTTGGATTTACTTAATTTAACCAAAATGTTCTTTAATATTTGGTGAACTGTCCCTTTAAATGTACATATTATTTTAATGTTTTTTTTTTTGTAATGTTTAAACAAAATCCATTGATTTAATTTTTGGGGTTTCATTTTTTAATAAAAAAATCTATGTTTGCCCTTTAATATCTTCTCACAGAAAGTCGAGCTCTTCTGATTTCCAGTGCGCAAATGTTTATTTGGTCATGTTCTCACAGGGATATCATGGTATATTTGGATCCAATTAGTTCACACTATCTTCCCTCTAATCCTAGATTATGTTACGCAGCGTGACAGTAGCATGAAAATATTGTAATCTTCAGTTATGTATTTTTAATGCGTTTGTTTTTAATAGCGAGGGCTGGCTAAACTTAACAAAAGAATCTGCACAATTCCCCTGGCTGTATGGTGACCAAACAGCTTTCATGTCATCATTGTCTGCCATCTTTTCCATGTGGTGAATATGCTAATTACCAATTATGATGAAATAATCCACATCTAATGAGGGGCAATGTCAAATGGTCTTTACATGCAAATGGAAGGCTGCATAGCTTTAGAAACATACATGCCCTGTATTACAGAACCAGACTGAATACCATAAAAGATTCATGCTAAGTAGTTTTTGGACACGCTGCTTGATACTGGTTAATTACAACAAGAAACGCCAAGGGCGAGTGATGAAGATGTGTGTTTCTGTGGGAGGGTGTGTGTCAGCGTATTTCTGTGTAAAATTCAAGGTTAACCTCGACAAAGAAATACTTTCTGTATGTTTGCCAGTGTTAGGGAATAACTGATTAAAAGTAGTGACACTGCTAAATAGATACATTTTTAGTAGGACAACAGCAAGTTCACTTGATGGCAATCTTGGGAACAGACTCGGGCAGTAATCTTAAATCATAAACCGATAATCCAATAAAACCAATAAAATAATCTTCACCAGTTACCAGAAATTATGTTTATTTAAAGAGGTCATATGATGTGATTTTTTTCCCCTTTCTTTAGTGTGTTATGTAGCTATTTGTGCATGTATAAGATCTGCAGAGTTACAAAGCTCAAAGTCTCCCACAAAAGGATTTATTCTATCTAAAAGAGAAGGCTGATCCAGACCGGGCTAAAACGCCTCATTCAAACACGCCCCCACATCTCTACGTCACGATGTGGAAATATTTGCATAATGCCGCCCAAATGTTCATGCAAAGAAAGAAGGCGTGGTTTCAGGAACCACAGTATAGAGATCTGCATTCCCGCGGCTCTCCCACGGGAACCGTGGGACCCGACCAGATTTCTTGCGACGGGGGATTCAATTCCAGTATAAAATGCGGTAGCGGTCGGTAACTCTTGTGTAATTTGAACAGGAGCGGGCGGTCTAACAATATCTCGTTCCCGACGTCCATTCAGAACAGCATATCTGTCATTTATTCTTATTGACCACCGGTACAGCCTGCACTCAGAACTGTTATGCACGCGCTGCACGCATGAACCAGCGTTTTCTAAGTCACGCATTTTATTTGCGAGGTCTGTGCGCAGCATGTGAATAACGATGCTCAGAGCAGGCTGCCTACCGGTGGTAAAGTGTGGCTGCGCTGTCCTTAAAGGACGTTCAACTCGGTTTTGTTTGTATTTTGCTTAGCCTATCACTTTAAATGATAGATGTCGTAGCCTATTTATTGATTTATTTTTCTCTGCAACACTTTTCCAACAGTGTACAGCAAAATTTTAAACAAATTTAGTATTTTGACAAGACGAATAAAACCTACTTTTTTTTTTACCCTATTGTGTTGGCAGCAGTTGCTATCAATAACTTCAAGACTCTTGACAAGACAAATTATATAAATACAATTTTGTGCAGACTACACTTTTATTTGTTAGCCCATCTCTCTTTCTTTCAGCAACGGTAATTTAAATGTGAGATTCTGGAAACAAGATCTAAATTTACCGGGAACAGTCGGGTCGGGAAGAAAATTATTCTAAGAGGACAGCGGGCGAACAGAGGGAATATATAGCGGGAGCGGGTGGGTGCGGAATGTAACCTTGTGGGAGCGGGACTAAAAAAAATGTCAGCCATGTCAGGGAGACGCTGTGTGTTTCTGTGCGGAAGCAAAAGCACTTGATTTGGCCTTCCGAAAGTAGATGTAATGGTTAATCATTGGTTAAGATTTATTTACAACAGAACAGCACAACCCAGAGGTTCGAATTTGTGCAACGCATTTTATGGATGACAGTTTTGTGAACCTAGGAGAGTAGGCTACTGTGCAAGGCTGGCTGTGCAAAGGCTATTTCTAAAAAAAATGGGTAAATTCCGACTTTGCTATGACAATCTGGCGCTTATTCTGAATCAGCTACTGTAAGTATGTTTTCTTAATAGTTTAAGTATTTGCTATTGACTGTTCAAATACAGAGTTTTACGCCATGTAGACTATCGCGTTGTGTGTGTGTGTGTGTGTGTGTGTGCGCGCGAGAGAGAGAGAGACAGGGTCACATCACAGTGGAGTCAGCTTTCTTAATGTGTACCGTGTACTTGTGTACCGCAAATACATACGAGCATCATCACTGTGTCTGTCAAGCGACTCTGTTCCCTTTTCGGGCTTGAACTGATGGTAAAACTAAGGACATTATGTACTGTCTTTACATTTATGTTAAAAGCTGAAGCTCGCTATTATGGTAAGGGGCGTTACATTTCCGACGCGTGCTTGTGGTGTTTGGCCAATCACAATGCACTGGGTCAGCTGGCCAATCAAAGCAAACTGTGCTTGTCGGAAGCAGGGGCTTTGTAGAAAACAACGCGTTTGAGAGAGGCGGGGCATAGAGGACCTACAATATACATATGACCCCTTAAAGAACAAAATATGTACTTTACAGTTATTAATCCGTCTTAAAGGTGTAGTTTAGCCAAACATGAAAATTCTGTCATTATTTACACACCCTCATCATATGGATCAAAACCTTTATGAGTTTATTTCTTTAAAAGAAGATATTTTGAAGAATGCTGGTAACCAGTTGACAGTAGCCATTGAATTCCATAGTATTTTTTCCCATAATGTGGGAAACAAATAATGGGTAATGGCTACCGTTAACTGTTTAGTTACTAACATTCTTCAAAATATTTTCTTTTGTGTTCAACAGAAGAAACTCATACAAGTTTGGAACAACATGAAGGTGAGTAAATCACAGACTTTTAATTTTTGGTTAATCTATCCCTTTACGTATAGTTTTTTAAACTATATTAACTTTTTCCCCGCCAGCGTTTTTTTTTTAAGTGGCCATACACCGCCAGTGTTTTTGATTATTTTCACAGTTTAATGACACCCAGAATACTTTGGTGTATGGATATCTGAACATGCAATATGTAAAAACAAAGAACCAGAGCCTCTACTTTTAAACAAAAACAAACAAAGAAAAATAACTGTTTTATTCTAACTTCATGCAATCTTTTTTATCAACAGTTGAATATGGGTATGTTTCATTAAAAAAATCAACATTTACAACAAAAAGCTGAGAAAATTGCATTCCCTTTCAAGGGAACATTGAACTGCATCCTCTAGAGGTCGCTTTCGGGAACACTTTTCTTTGTGACCGGTGTCTGAAGAATACATCTAAACACGACAATAACATTGGCCGATGACAGCCTATGACATCATTACCCAGCACGACCACAGTATAAAAGGGTGCCGGGAGAACACGTCATCCTCTTCTTCTTCTTCACTGACCATTTGTTTATGCTGAGGCGTCGAGTGGCTTCACTCCTTAACTCCACTCTGCAGTTTCAATAGATGGTTGGGCCCCTGTCACACTGCCCTTATGATTGAACCATTGAATCACCCCTCTATGGAGTGGGCTTTAATACATTGCTTTCCCTGAGGTATGAGTGAGATGTGTTTCTGCGGAAACCCTTCCTGACTGCTTTGGCCCCGAGGGGGCGGTAGCTCTTTATGGATGAATGGATTGTTGGGTCCCGCTGTGCTACAGGCTCTTTCGGTCTGGTTAAACCAGTCCCGCTCTCTATAGAGATAGAGAGCATTAGACTATGTTTGGCTGTAACATCTGACGATCTCTCAGTGCTGCCTTCTGGTGGAGCTAGGAAGTGCTCCCCTCACTGCGAGGGTTAGCTATGAGCCTATCGCTCCCAGTTGAGCTATGAGGGCCCGCCTCAGCTCAAGAGCTGAGAGCGCTGCTCCTGAGAACTCCATATGCAACCATACTGAGTTGTTAGGCCCGTCCCTGTCGTCTCCTTGGCCTGTTGTCTCTATAGTGTGACCCTGTTGCTCCCTGTTGGTATGTGTGACCCCCTTTCTAAGCTGGATCCCATTTCTAATGTCCCATTTGCGGTCAATCTGCTCCCCGGACATGGCAGTGCACCCCTCACTGCGGAAGGGTCTTTTATGAGCTCGCCATTGTGACGTGCTCCCTATCCCCTGGCTGGGTGTTTGCTTCGAAAAGCTGCCCTGGCCAGGGTGCTACTCATCTCTCACCCTGAGGGGTCTCCTGGGATTTGAGTCTTTCCTTTAACCTTCATGTACGCTCTCTGAGCTAGAGCTCCTCTCACCAAGGTGTTGAGTGGCTCAACACTCCTTAATTCCACTCTGCATTTCGATAGAAGGTCAGGCCCACGGGTCCTCCCTGTCATACTGCCCTTATGGTCGAACCAGTTATCAGCCCTCCGCGGAGTGGGCTTAAGCACACTGCATTCCCTGAGGTACAAGTGAGTTGTGTTTCTGTGGAAACCCTTCCTGAATCAGCTATAGGCATGAATGGTTTGTGGGTCCCGCTGTTTCTTCAGGTCTGATCGGGTCTGGTTATACGGGATAGAGATAGAGAGCATGAGACAGCGTCCAACTGCACCAGTTGACCATCTCTTACTGGGCCCTGCTGGAAAGATTACCCCTTCTAATCTAGTGCCGCCTTCTGGTCGAGCTGAAAAGTGCTCCCCTCTCTGTGAGGGTTAGCTATGAGTCGCTCCCAGTGTGTGCTCTAAGGGCCCGCTTCAGCTTGAGAGCCGAGAGTGCTGCTTCCGAAGACTCTGTCGCCTCCTTGGTCAGTCGCCTGCATGTTGGGACCCTGTTGTTCCCTGTAGAAATGTGTGATCCCCTTCTAGCTGGATCCCATTTCTGATGTCCCATTTGCGATATATCTGCCCCCTGGACATGGCCGTGCTCCCCTCACTGCGGGAGGGTTCTTTGAGCTCGCCGGTCCTGGGCAGACTGTGTGAGTCCTCCTCTCTACTTGAGAGCTAGTACTCTGCCACTCGGCTATTGATCGCTTCGGTCGAGATGGGTTCCTTTCTCTCCTCGCTAGGGGTTGAACCCTCCGCTCTTTGAGCTTTGTGGCAGTGACATCAGGTAGTTGGGCCGTTTGCTGCTTCCCTGATAAGCTGCCTCTATTAGGAGTTTCAAATGAGCACGCCTCTCCCAGATTAAGCATCTGAGTCCTCTTTCTATTTTTGAAGTTGAGCCTCCACTCTTTTGAGCTCCGGATAGCAGTCATGCCAGGTTGCTGGGCCATCTTCTGCCTCCCTGGTGGGTTGCTTGCTGAGTGAGCTAGCTGTGCTCCCCTCACCATGAAAGGTTTCTTGAGAGCACGCCGCTCCCTTCTGGGCATCTGTAAGCAGATGCTACAGAGTCTGTTCTGTGACTGCTATGGTTGAGTTGGCGATACTCCCCTCACATGGAGGATTCTTTCTATGAGATATGCCTTTCAATCCACATGCGCTCTGAGCACGCGGTCTCCCGCAGAATGGTTTGTCGCTCCCTAAACGTGCCACAGTCACGTAAGGTTCCTAGGCTTGTCTAATGATAGCTTCGGTTACCCCTTAAATAACGGTACTTTAGAATTCATGCTATGGTAAGTGCACATGCTGGGCTTCTGTGCACTTTCTAAAATCCTGTATGGTAAGGGTTACGCGCTGTCAGCTTCGTTCCCTTTCTCTGAGTTGGTTTAGGCCCCGGTTTTCACCTTGGGCTCCACCCAACTTAAGTACCCCCTCAGCATGGCGGAGGTCTCAGGTTACCTATGTAACATCTAGGTTACTTGTGTAACCCTCGTTCCCTGAAGGAGGGAACGGAGACGTTACGTCAGTCGTGACTGACTATAAAAGGAGAGCGCGTGCAAACGCACATCAGTTTTTCGCTGAGGAGCCGAGACTACGTGCCCCGGCTGTACAGCGGTGGTACAGCAACTGTGGCGACAGAACGTAACGTCTCCGTTCCCTCCTTAAGGGGACGAGGGTTACACAAGTAACCTAGACGTTCCCTTTCAGTCAGTCACATTCTACGTTACGTCAATCGTAACTGACGAATTGGGATCCGTATGGAAAACGGCACTATTGCTGACCCCCTCCAGTGCCCTGCAGAAGCCGGCAGGTCCCCCCACACCAGCTGGGGTGGAAGATAGGACAGTGGCTAGGCAGAGGTGTCCGCCAATGCTGTTCCATACAGTGGTACATTGGATAACACTGGGAAAGCGTACCCAGTTGGGATGCTACGGAAGCCACATCCCGCACATAGGAGGTATCATGTGGAATTACACATATGGACTGGCCCAGGGCAGTACTACATTTGGAAGTCCCTGCGGTAGACTCAACCCCCCTGAGGTGAGATCACTACACAGCAGAGATGGCAGTGAACAACTGCCAGGGAAAGACACAGGCTTACCGTGAGGGGAGACGTACCGTGGAAGAATACACATGTGGGCAAGCGTGATCGACACCGAGCAGGTCCGGTGTTACTGCCTATCTGAGGCGAGTACACGAGAGGACACGGGTTCTACACAGAGATTATAGAATCTCGCAAACGTATACCCATTCCGAATTCTAGGCACGAATCATCGACCGAGAATGCCTGCAGGTCCCCGAAGGGGAGGACCTTGTACTGATATGCTTGCCCTTCGAACGCAAAGCGGAAAAACGGTCTGTGTCGGGAGAATCGAGACATGAAAGTATGCGTCCTTGAGGTTGACCGCTGCGAACCAATCGAAAGGACGGACGCATTGAAAGAACCGCCGGGGCAGGATGAGTCGGAACGCCTCCGTCTGCTTCTGTGCGGTGGAGAACTGTTGGGCAAAGCCCTCCACCGCTTCGCCGAATAGGCCGGCCTGGGAGATCGGGGAGTTCAGGAAGCGATGCTTGTCGGCCCCCCTCATATCCGCCAAGGTCAGCCATAGGTGGCGCTCCTGGACCACCAATGTGGACATCGTCTGACCCAGGGCCAGCGCCGTGACTTTCGTCGCCCTAAGCGCGAGGTCCGCAGCCAACACGCACGCCAACTGTCATTGGCTTGTTTAGTTAACACTCGAAGGTGATTGGGCTCTCGGGCGAGATCCCAATTCGTAAGTCACGACTGACGTAACGTAGAACGTGACTGACTGAAAGGGAATCATGGTTCCCTGAGAAGGGAACGAGACACTGCCCTTTTATACTGTGGTCGCGCCGGGGTAGTGACGTCATAGGCTGTCGCCGGACAATGTTATTGTCGTGTTTAGATGTATGCTTCAGACACTGGTCATGCTGAAGGCATTTCCCAAAGTGACCTCTAGAGGACGCAGTGTCTCGTTCCCTTCTCAGGGAACCATGGTTACATATGTAACCTGAGACGATTTTCTGTAAAAGACTACATCTAGATCAGATTCAGAATGATGATCAAAACATAGATGGAATAGATAATTTCCATCAACATATCCAAAGCTTGCATGGTCCTATACCACTTGCTGGATCGGCATTTCATTTAGTAACGTTAGGCAGTTCTGATTTATATGCTGTTGATGATTGTGTTATTTTACATATGCATCCACTTACATATGCATCACTTGTTCCTGCTTCCTCTTTGCTGTGTTTGAACCAGTCATTTAAAACACTTTCAGTTGATGCGTAATAGCGCCTCCTACCACACACCAGTGAAAACACAGAAAGTCGTAAAATTCCGTCAATGGCGGGAAAGCGCTGTCTCATAAATGACAGAAAATTCAGTCAATGGCAGGAAAGCACTCTCTCAAATGACAGAAAATTCAGTTAATTTCAGGAAAGAGCTGTCTCATAAATTATGGAAAATTTCAGCCAATGGTGGGAAAGCGCTGTCTCATAAATGACAGAAATGACTCTCTCACATGAAACACAAAATGAGATATTTCGAAGAATGTTCACGCTGCCCTTTTCCTTTAAATTAGAGCATTTAGTATCCAGTGATCATAAATAACCATTAAATTAGTCCATATCTAAGCCACACTATAGCTTTGTTGTATGGAAAACAGCCACTTGACCATTCTTTAAAATGCCTTCTATTGAATTCTAGAGAACTACAGCTTTGCAGAAAAACCCTGAATCAAACAGATCCAGATCTCGATCTCAGTAAAGATCACTGGGAGGTTGTATAATATCTATTGACATCTGGACATCTATTGATGCCACTTGTGACCTTGCAAGGCTTTGTTTTTCATTGATGACTCATTTTGTACACCATTGACCACATCACACACCACAATGTGTGTCTTCTGGCAAACTACAGTGTAGAAAAGAATCTGCAATATGTCATCCAGGTTACTGAACTGTTTCTTCAGTAAATAGCACTAGCTGAATATCGATTTTGTGTGCACAATAGAAAATATGTCATTTAGTTCCTCCAAGTGTGTTTTTCATTTCACAGTTCTGTTTTACCTGAAATGTCAGCTGCTCCATTGATTCATCGTTGATTAGCTGCACAGGTGTTACGGCTTTCTTCAGAAGCTATTGAAGGTCGGGATCCAGCTGGGAGTTTTTGGGCTATGTCGAGTGAGAGTTCTTGCCCCCGTGACTCACTTCAGTCAATGAAACTCACTGCAAGAGAGTTAAAAGCCATTCCTCAAGGGTCCAATGGATGATGATAGCACCGTCCTTGATTTGCGCTAACGTGTTAATGGTTTGATTAAAACAGAAAACAATATTCTCAACCATAACAATGTCCTAATGTATTCTCTGTGTCTAATGACTTTTCGTAATGGACAATTTGCTTCCTTAATTTAGCCGGGGAGTCCCAGACGTGGGGGAAGTGAAAGAGAGAGAGATAGATAGAGAGAGAGAGAGAGAGAGAATGGAGGGAGGTTAGGAAAGACAACATTGTCTAATGAAAAAGGCCAAAAAGTTAACTTACCCAAGGCAGTGACAGTCCTGCTTTTGCTATATGATTAAACCTCTTTAAAGTTTTTATTCGGAGTCAAAATGTTTAATTTACACTACAGATTGCATAGCTAGGTGGTTGCTAAGGTGTTGCTATGCAGCTTCCAAGGTGTTGTGAGTGGTTGCTAGGGTGTTGCTAGGTGGAGGCTGAGCTGTTTTGAGCATTTTTGAGGGACGTTGCTATGGTGTTCTGAGTGGATACTAGGGCACGAGTGTTTCAGCATGTTCAGAGCAATATCAGATATTGCTAGGTGGCTGCTAAGGTTTTCTAAATGTTTCAGCACATCGGTTGCTAGAGTGCTGCTAAGTAGATGCTAAGGTGTTGTGAATGTTTTTGCAATTTGTTGCTATGGTGTTCCGAGTGGCTACTAGGCCACTAGTAGGAGGTTGTTAAAGTGTTTAAGTTGTTCAGTGCATTGATTGCTAGGGTGTTGCTAGGTGGACATTAAAGTGTTCTAAATGATTTTGCAACATGTTGCTATGGTGTTCTGAGTGGTTACTAGGGCATTGCTAATAAGTGATTGCTAAGGTGTTCTGAGTGTTTCAGCGCATTATTGGCTAGGGTGTTGCTAGATGATTGCTAAGGTTACCTGAATGTTTTTGCAGTTTGTTGCTATGGTGTTCTGAGTGGTTAGTAGGGTGTTGCTAGATGGCTGCTTAAGTGTTCTGAGTTTTTCAATCAATGGTTGCTAGAATATTGCTAGATTGATAGAGTATTGTGTTTTTGCAGTTCAAAGTTAAGGTGATATGAGTGGTTACTAGGGTGTTGCCTAGGTGTTTTGAGAGATTTAATGCATTGCTATGGTGTTATAAGTAGCTATTAGGGTGTTGCTGGAATATTTTGGGTGGCAGCTACAGTAACTGGTCCAAAGATTATAGTATATTAGTAAAAAGTAACTAATTAATCACATAATTTTTTCTGAAATGAATCGTGATTAATCACAATTAATCCCACCTAACATTAAAGTTTTTAAATATACTTTTATATTGCAATAATTTCACATTCAATCTTCAAATTAATGTAGAAACAAAATAAAGACAGTATATTTTTAATATTTGTTTAATGCCATCTTTTTTATGACTGAAGGTGAAAATCACTGATACCAATACTACTGTCTCTATAAAATTGTTTTCCCCCCTTATATTTAACCATTAACTATAACCATTCAACGTTACAGTATAACTAAGAACTATCAATTTTAACATTTATTAGACTAAAGCTATCTTCACATAAACCCATTATAATAAATATCATATTTAACTGTGCTCTTCAGCAAGTAGGAAATGCACAGAAATTGAATGAAGTTATCAAACACTAAATTCTAAATTAAATATAGATGAATCCTTAAAGCTACAAAAGTGATTGATTTCCTCTTTTTTATTCTTTGATGAACATACATCACATCAGTTGGGTTATTAGCTTATTTGGCTGCTATTACTTTAAGAGCTGCTGCTGAACGTGACACGGATTTGACACGAAGCTCCTCGTCACCTGTACTGCTTCCACACACTTGACTAGTGCCTGGCACTGAGGTGAAGTGGAGTGCACATCTGGAAAGATTCCAAGGGCCCGACGAGGGAGAGGGGGCCTGGAATGCCATTTCTACCGTGGCGTTAAATATTTTTAACACCGTTAAAAAAAATTAACCGCCTGCATTAAAGCACTCATTTTGGCAACACACACACACACACACATATATGATATATGGATTATATGCATGGCTTTAATGAAGTATGTTTTACTACAGAAATATACAGTGCTCAAGTTGAATTAAATAAAATAAAACAAGGGTTGGGGGATTCAGTCAGGAATATGACTTCCCGGTTTGTTGAATCCATTCTCATATAAAACGAGTTCAGCTGCGGTTTTATGTAATTGAAATCTATTTTTGTTGGTGTGCAGTGAATGAATCCTAAGACGGCACTAGAATGCAGGCGTCGCTCCACGAGAGCTGTTCTGAAGTGCTTGCTTCAGCTTAAGCAGAACTTATGCCTACTCTTCAATGTCATCTTCTAAAATACACTTCATTCTTTTGTGTTTTCCTCTGCGGAGATGTCCGACCCTATGGAATTGCTCATAATATGGAAGACCTCTAAAATAAAGTGTGAAATAACATGTGGTGGTGCATTTAAAACACAGCATTAGATACAGAGAAGCTCTTCAACACTGACAGTTATTATGGGGGATATTTTGATCGTTTTAAGTATGTATCTAATCTATAATATGTCAGCGTACAAGCAGAATATATTTTATTCAGGTTTGAGGCTTTTTAATGCAAAAGTTTTGTAAGAAAGATAAAAATATGTTAATATTTTGTCATTAAATCGTGGTTTTAAGAGCACATCAATACTTTCAGTGGATTCAGTAGTGAAAAAACTTACATCTTTTAATCTTTTAAAGATATTTGAATTTCTGAGATGGAGTATAAGAAACATTTATTTACAGTAGGCTAATAAATAGCAATGTTTTCCTACATACAAACACTAAATCATTTAAATTCATCTGTGGAGACTTAAGTGAGCACATTTGAGTGTTGAGAATAACAGTGCTGTCAAATAGATAACTGACAGTAAAATAAGTGATTTACAGAAATGAATCATACTTTTACAGAATGAAAAAAAAAATACAATAAGTGTACAATGTTTAACCAAAACCTTCCCTGTGAATATCTGCTACTGTAGGCAGTACAGAATCTGTATGCCCATATATATTATGAAATGCACTGACAGTCTTTTTAATGTAGCACAGTGTGCCGCATGCTTGAACGTTGTTTATTGATTCTCTGGCAGAGCTGAAAAAAGAATGAAATGAGAGGTGGATTCTGTGATTTACAATGACTATGTTTAAGCTGGCTTTGATACTATTTAGTTTACATGTACTGTATGCGGCACAGTTCTTTACCTCAGAGGCTCATTCAAAGCAAGACAAAAAACAAACAAAAGTTGAAGTTTGAGATTTTAAGGCTCATTTAAAGCAAGCCACGGTCACAAAACAAAACCAAGCAAACAACAAATATCAAAGCCAAGCAGAAAAAATGCTAATATATATATATATATACATATTAGGTCTTATTCAAAGCAAGCCAAAAGACAAAACACCATGAAGCTACCTTACTAGTCTCTCGTCTTTCTGTCAATAAATTTGAGATCTCTACAAACAACATTTAAGACTTTAAAGCTGATTCAAATCAAGCAAGCAACAAAAAAACAGACAAATAAGTAAACAGATAAATATATAAATAAATTTTAAAAATAGCACAAAACAAAACATTTAATATTTTAATGCTCATTTAATGCAGGCTGAAAACAACAAAATAACAAAGGAAACACACAAAACAAACAAACAAAAAATTAATAAATAAACCAAGACAAAATTTACAAGTATTTCACAGAATTTTGCATATCTTCAGCACAGAAAATGAATCGTTCTCAAACTAGACAAATCTATGAAACAAAAAATATTTTTTGTTGTTGTTGTCATTTTTCCTTTTAAAATGACCTCAGAAAATGTCTGACATTTGGTATTGCTCTAGCAACTGCCTAGCAACACTCTAGCAATGCCACCTATAGCAACCGTCTGCAACACTCACTTTTTTCATAACATGTAGCTATTTACTGTACATATAATCTAGCTCAGTCTGAGCAGGATAATACCAGACAGACTTTATGTAAATGTTACAGGCTCCACTTCATTGATCTGGAATTCCATTTAGCCATATTAATGCAGCACTACTGCAGTGAAAACAATATCTCTTAATTTCCAGTGAAAAACAACAGCAGTTTCCTCTTTGGAAAAAGTATGTCATACTGTGAAGCGCAAATTATCATGGAGCTTTTGATTAGAGCTCTTGGCTTTGTTCTTGCAATAGTAATCATTCACCGGCTTCCCACATTTATTTCTTTGATGGTACGTTTGAAAACAAGTGGCTGACTGTTTCACAAATACTCCGGGGCTTTCATCTAGTGAGTATTTGCTGAAATCGCACAGTGTAAAATTGTGCATCCAAAACAATATTTGTAAACCTCTTGCTGACTAAATGCAAACATGGGCTACTATTGTTGTTATTCTCCTTAAAGCCATAAACTTTTTTTTTTGGTGTGGGAGTGGTTGAGTAAACTGATGCAATTTCATTTACATGCATGCAGGACAGATCTTTACCTCAGGGGTCTCTTCAAAGCAAGCCAAAAACAAAACAAAAAACACCAACCAAACTACTAAAAGAAAGAAAAAAAGAAGCTACTTTAATACAGTAGTCTCACCTTTCTGTAAATAAATGTAATTATTTAGGACAAACAACATTTAAGATTTTAAGGAAATGAAAAAAAGAAAATAAATGATCAAAACAAAACATTTGAAAACACACACAAAGAAAGAAAAGAAAACACGAAACAAAACAAAAATTAAAACAAAACATTTAAGATGTTAAGGCTTTATAAAGCAGATCACAAAACAAAAACCAACCAAATAAAAAACTAAAACAAACAAACAAACAATAAATAAACAAAGCAATAAAGATTGTAAGGCTCATTTTTAATAATAATAATAATTCAAAGCAAGAAATAAATAAATAAATAAATAACATAAACCAAATTTTAAGGCTCTTTCAAAGAAAGTCAAGAACAACAACAATAAAATAACAAAACTAAACATATACCAAAACAAAGAAGCATAAATAAATAAATATGCAAACAAAGATTTAAAGGCTCATTCAAAGCAAGACAAAATAATAATAATAATAATAATAATAGTAATAATAATAATAAGAAGAAGAAGAAGAAGAAGAAGAAGAAGACGAAGAAGAATACGAAGAAGAAAATAAAAAACCTAAACAAAATGAAACGGTAAAAAAAAGAGAAAACATTTCAAGTTGACATTCGACGTGCACAGGCTGTGAATTTCACTGCACTGCTTTCCTGTGACGCATGAAGAAATTCATGTCGTATTTTGTCAATGGATTATTTCAAAGGGAATAAACGTCATGATGAATTTTCCTTGGATCTGAAAGTGCTTTTATAGCGGCTATTTAATGATGCCAGTAAGTTATCGCCGAAGTGCCAGGTACAGTGTAAAATGCTCACATGAGCTGCTCAAGGTGCCTCAGCAGTTTTTCCCCTCCGTTAATGAGGTTCAAAATGAACAACTCACCACTTAATTGAACTTTGCATTTTGCTGGAATCCAAACAATGGATTCACTCTGCTTTTCATTTTAGCTGCACCAAAAGAAGAAGAAAAAAATCCATGAACAGGCATCGCAAGTGGAACGCCGAGTGTTTTAACAGGGTTTATAATGCGACTGTGCCACACTTAGTGTAAGCACACAAATTCAGTGATCATCTAAAGGAAAACATGTACCACTTTTATAAGATTGTAAGTCTGTTGCTGTTTCACTATGCAAGGCTTTCACTACAAACTAGTTTATTACTCACTTTATATTAATTGGAACATAAAACGAGATGTTTTAATATATATTATTAATTGATTTATAATAAACATTTTAATTGGGAGGCTTTTCACAGCAAATATTAAGTAAAGCCTGACATATGAAATTATATTTATTCATTAATTCATTTTTTATGGAACCATATAAAGCATATTTGTTTCTGTTGAATATCATATTTGATATTTCAGACTTTTATAGCTCATATTTTAAGACCCAAACTGAGTAAAAATAAGTCATTTGTAAGATGAATAAGTAAAAAGTAACATGGATTTCTGATAACTTTTAAATCAATGAGATCTTTATAACAAAATAGCTGATTGCATTCTGTTTTTATTCACAATTTGTACAGTGTCCCAACTTTTTTGGAATCGGGTTTGTACATAAAATGATATGAACATCAGTTATCACTCTATATCTGCCAGTAATATGTCTTAGTAAGATGATATTTAAATGCTTGGTTTTATGATTTAATCTCTGTAGCTTTTATTTTCTGGGGCAAAATGTATATCAATGATAATTGAAAAATGAGCAAATGTTTCTCAAAAGCTTTACGGATCATATTTGATTGATAAAATTGATGTAAGGCTAATCAAGTAAACTTAAGTTGCTTCAGTCCAGTAAGTGTTCATCTTGATTTTTTTTTTTTTTAAGATTTCACAGCAAAAAGACACATGCAAAACATTTTTGCAATTATATCAAAATCTATAAATCAGATGAAAGAAGGTTTCTGATCATGTTGATAATTTAGAGGACTTAGAAATTGATAAGGATAATTAATACACTATTAATTAAGTTAAATTTAATTTAATACATTTTATTACATAGGTAAATAAATGAAGGCACTGTATAAATCTCACAAACACAAAACTATGCCAATTTTTAACATTACTGTTTTATATTTAATTTTTAAAGGCCTTAGGCCATAACACACTAATACGCTAGACATCACTGAATTCAATGATGAACTGTCTTTAACTGAAAAATGAGTGTTTACTATTGTCATTTTGCATTATTGACACTATTTTCCTAATTAATGCCTAATAAAATTAGTCATAATTTTACGTGATTACAACTAGTGTTGTCACGGTACCAACATTTCAGTATTCGGTACCAATACCAGTGAAAATCCACGGTTCTCGGTACCAATTTCGGTACCAAAGCAAAATACAAAAACATGCTAATTAAAAAATTTGACTACATTCATTTAATCCAAACTGTGTACATATTTAAATTTACAGGGCTTTTGAAAACCTAGAGCTATTCAGTCAAGAATAACAACTAAGTTAGCTAAAATTAAAAAGCCCAGAAATGTTTTCTGACTGATATGACACAAACAATGTTAACCATTTGTACATTCTCTAACATGCATATTGTAGATTCACAATTCATTTAAAAGCCTCTGGTGTGTAAAAATAGTAAATATCATCATGTCCTCCTGTTTTTTTTACCCTAATAAAAGTTATAGGAGCATTAAATACTTAATAAAGAAACTTCATTCTAATGCTCATTATATTAGCGTTAGCCACGATTAATGACTCTAATAACAGCGATGCTCATTTCAATCCGACATTCAAATTAAAATATTGAATAATATTCATAACAGAAGCAGTGTTTCCCGCAGACGTGCACTCTATTTGTGACAGCATATATATGCAAATTCATTCTCTGCCAGCAGGAGGCGCTTGTAGAGCAGGAGACAGAGGTTTCCCCAGTAACGGCTGTAATCAAATAAGCGCTGCGCTCACAAACGCTGCTTTATCAGACATTACAGGCAAGATGAAATGAAAATGACATCCATCATTTTCTGAAGACAGTCGGTTTCCTTCAGAAATACAGTGATATAAAAACACC
>NW_015505338.1:841843-850652 GCF_001515645.1 Sinocyclocheilus grahami | reverse complement strand
TTAGTTGGGGACACTTCATTTCCAGCGATATCGTTGACTTGATTGCAAATGATTGCAAAGATACTATTTAAACTGAACTGAGCTGGATGATGACATCACTGAATTCAATGATGAACTGTCTTTAACTGAAAAATGAGTGTTTACTATTGTCATTTTGCATTATTGACACTATTTTCCTAATTAATGCCTAATAAAATTAGTCATAATTTTACGTGATTACAACTAGTGTTGTCACGGTACCAACATTTCAGTATTCGGTACCAATACCAGTGAAAATCCACGGTTCTCGGTACCAATTTCGGTACCAAAGCAAAATACAAAAACATGCTAATTAAAAAATTTGACTACATTCATTTAATCCAAACTGTGTACATATTTAAATTTACAGGGCTTTTGAAAACCTAGAGCTATTCAGTCAAGAATAACAACTAAGTTAGCTAAAATTAAAAAGCCCAGAAATGTTTTCTGACTGATATGACACAAACAATGTTAACCATTTGTACATTCTCTAACATGCATATTGTAGATTCACAATTCATTTAAAAGCCTCTGGTGTGTAAAAATAGTAAATATCATCATGTCCTCCTGTTTTTTTTACCCTAATAAAAGTTATAGGAGCATTAAATACTTAATAAAGAAACTTCATTCTAATGCTCATTATATTAGCGTTAGCCACGATTAATGACTCTAATAACAGCGATGCTCATTTCAATCCGACATTCAAATTAAAATATTGAATAATATTCATAACAGAAGCAGTGTTTCCCGCAGACGTGCACTCTATTTGTGACAGCATATATATGCAAATTCATTCTCTGCCAGCAGGAGGCGCTTGTAGAGCAGGAGACAGAGGTTTCCCCAGTAACGGCTGTAATCAAATAAGCGCTGCGCTCACAAACGCTGCTTTATCAGACATTACAGGCAAGATGAAATGAAAATGACATCCATCATTTTCTGAAGACAGTCGGTTTCCTTCAGAAATACAGTGATATAAAAACACCGGGTTTCGACTTTGAAACGTGCAGTGCTCATGTTTATTCAACGAAGTCAAAGCCTTTTGGAAAATCTATTTGTGGCGGTCAGTTTTGATATTGTGGCGCGGGCCGCCACAAATAAATCAATGTATGGGAAACACAAGATCTAAATATTAAAAATGTAAATGAAACTTACCTGCTTGAACTATTTCATTTGATCTGGGTGCCTGTCTTTAAAGTGTTTTGTTAGTTTGGTGTGTTTCCTCGTTTTGATGTCACCACCACCGCTTTTATGAAGAGAGGGCATCTGCGCACCTTTCGGATAGCGCATCAAGAACAGGGTTGACCGGGTACTCGGTACCACCGGTACTTAAAAAAACCTGGTACCGTAACATTTTCATTTTTTTAGTACCGACTTGGTACCGAAGTACCGGGTCTTTTGACAACACTAATTACAACCATTCAATATTATACATTTCCAAGCAATCAGCGAACGCCATCATTCAAGTGCTTATCTGCCACTCGTTGCATCGAGACGGGCCTGGATTGCCAGCGTCAGGACGCTTGACAGCAGCTGAAACATTACGCCGCATAAAATTGGGGAAAAGCAGTCTTAAATAACATCTGAAGAGTAGGTCGTGTTATTGAATTACAACAAGGGCTGGGAAACAATTAAGTACTGATTAAATTCCGTTTTCGCTGACATGAGGCAGAGACAGACAGCAATTTCCGCTTCCCATAGATTAAATTAGCCACCATCAGCATGATCCCATTGAAGTTTGGGGGGCCAAGAGAGCCTACAAGGAGATTAGTTACTTTGTGCTGGAACGCTCTGAAGTTGGTAAAGCGAGTCGCCGACTGATTGAAAGATTTGGGCCTAGAAGGGAAATTTAAACAAATTTCCTCTCTGACACGGGTCTCACTTACCCCACGCATTCAAATAAGACTCTTCGGCGGCTCGTTTTGCCATCCAAAGTAGACAATGACACCCCGACTGCAGGACAGCTTTACCTACTCATCGTTATTCAGCACGATTTCACAAATATATTACGGATGATTAGAAGGAAACATTAGCGTACATGTGTTTTCACAGGCTCCCAGGGTTGACAAGCACTCAGGTAATAAGTAGCAATTGAATTTGGAGATGATATTACAAATGTTCATTATGACTTAATCAGCGGATAATTGGATGAAATTGACTTGAGTGACACTTCACTAAGGTAGCCCTGTTGTCACAGCAGCTCTAATTTAACCGTTTTTTTTTTCCTGCAAAAAAATAAAATATTTATTTCATTTTAAGCTATTTCTGATTTTAAATGCAATGTTTATTGCTTATAATATAGTCCGTTTGACTTAATATTATTAATTAAAAATAAATAACTTTAAAACCCCCCATAAGTTATTCTCAGTCGACAGCATTGACCACAAAAATTATTTGCACTTGTTCCTCGTTAAAAAAATAAAATAAAAAAATACATTAAATGGAAGTGAACATGACTATTTCATAAACATTAAAATACTTCAAAAGTACAGTGAGAAGACTTAAACAATATTAATGTTAACATAATTTTAGTGTGAAAAAATTGATTATTAACTTTTTTAGTATAGTTATATTCAGTAACTTTGTCGCCGTAGCAGCACAACATTATAAACCCTAAAATCACAATAAAAATTACAATTTAAACAACTTCGAGTTGTTTAAGACACTACTAAGATTTAACTGAGAACTCTGACTCATATAGTATGTAAACAATATGTAGTTGCTTTTATAAATATGTAGTTGCTTTTATAAAATTATAAGCTACACATATATTTTAATTAAATTTTATTACATTTTAAATGAAATTTTTTATTTTTTTTAAATTGTAGAGCTTTAGTTTACAGTGTCTTTTTACTTATTTTAAGTACTATTTTTGTTACTAGAACAGTTAATTTGACTTAATACAATTAATTATAAAATATTAGCAACAACAACAAAAAACATGCCCTCTGACTCATATAGTATGTAAACAATATGTGTTAACATTATTATTATAGTGTGAAAAAGTTGCTTAGAATAATTTCATATGTCAGGCTTTACATAGTTGTTAATATTTGCTGTGAAAAGCCTCCCAATGAAAATGTTTATAATAAATCAATTAATAATATATTAAAACATCTTGTTTTATGTTCAATTAATATAAAGTGAGTAATAAACTAGTTTGTAGTGAAAGCCTTGCATAGTGAAACAGCAAGAATAAGGTTATAATAAGTATATTTGTCGTCATGCCAGCATAACGTGAACTCACTGTAAAAATTATGATTTGTACAACTATAATGATTGAATATACACATTTGAGCAATTATAAGCTTGACATTTCTGCCTCTAAAACTTGACCACAAGTGCCTAAACGTAACCTCAATTTTTACTTTTAAGAAAATTTGTGTCAAAATTACGAATTCTAGTATCCTTGTTACATGTTCCATGTACTTACTATAGTAATGACACTAAATTATGCATAATTGCAAGCAAGTAACCCTAAACCAAACCTTAAGGGCATGTTTACACGACACAGTTTTCGACAAAAAAGGGTAAACTTCACACGTTTTGGCCATTCACTTACACAACAACGGTATTTTGAGGGCCTGGAAATGCAAATCTTTAAAAAATGATTTCAACGTGCAAGTTTTTAAAAGTGTGAATTTGTCCAAACTTGAATTTGCCGAACGGAATTTGTGAATTTGTCAGAACGGTGACGCCATGCGTATTTGTATGTGCGCAGGCACGTAGTGTTTCTTTACGAAGTGACATTGCCATCTACTGGCCTGGCATTAATAATACAGCATTTTCACAGATCTGTGCGAACGGGGATCATTGTCAAAAAATGCAGTTTTTATGTTGTCGTTCTGCAATCATACGATATATAATTACAAGTTGTTAATTACCATTACTCCGTACTCATTTATGTAATTACACTGTAAGAAAAGCACCTTAAAATAAAGTACAACTTTTTTTTCAACATTACGGCACAACTGCAGCTGTAGGTCGATCATAACATAAATGTAACCCTGAACATCCCGTTTTGTTATTTGCATACTGTACTTCAATAATCAGTAGCTCAAAACTTGGATTAAATGAAATGTTGTGACATGGAAATAAAACAAATAACATTCAGGTGTACTCAATGAATTCAACTGTCATTATAACACACTATCTCTCAATTATCTTCATTGTTCACAGCAGTATGAGCTTCATTTGATTAATTACTATGTAATTAATGATGTATTACCATGTAACGACATATGTAATTAATCTCATTTAAATTTATATCAATTGACAACACTAATATATGTAAAAAATAGCACTATCGAATAAACCCTGCAGGTTTGTGTGCGAAATCCTCAGATCCAAATCCCCCGCCTGCCGAGATCTGTCTGAAAACATCCAGGACCCAATATCAATCATGATAGTGCACTGCATTGCAATTTCTGGAGACTTGATATATTTTTTATTGAGATTTATTGTGCTGGTGTGGGCAGGTGACAGTCATCAAACCAGCATTCAGCACGGCCTGTTTCTCAGCACGGGCTCGTCCTGACTGATCCTGGGGATGCCGCACTGCTTTATCTCCACGGCCAGGCTCGCTCATCTGTCCCTCTCTTCCAGTGCTTAGGACAGAGGAAATAACAATCGCATAATGGTCATAATTAGGGAGATCGATGCAGTTCGCCAGCAGTCCGCTCGGCTTGGCCGTAAGCCTTCAGCGTGCTCCGAGGAAGAAAAATCGGGGGCCCTCAAGGCTAAAATTTACGCTTGATAAAATTTGACTATCAAGTGTCATATGTCATGAGTTAGAGCGTGCGCATGAGTGGACATATGAACAGTAAATTTTACACCTGGTTAGACTTGATTAATATTTGGCTTCCTGCTCATCAGCAATGAGTATGTATTCACATTCATAGGGCTGAGCGCTATATGACTGTATACTAGAAATTTGTCACTCAGTAGTGCTGCTATCAGTATTAAATATTTGTTACACATGAAAGCTATGAGGAAAAAAAGAGAGGAGAATATGCACCAAATAAGTCATAACAACGAAGTTAGGGGGCATAAAATTACTCATACTGTAAAAAGTGCAAGCATGTGTAAAATGATTTAAAGTAACTACTGTTGTTCACTGCGACTCATTAAAATTAAAGGCTGAATATACCTTTGAAGTCTCTTTATGTGACATATTTACTTCGTACCTCTACTTTAGTACATTTTAATGTATCCGAGTAACTTTATCAGAGTATTTTTTTGGGTGGGGGAGGGGGATTACATTCCATTACATTCTAAAACATAACATGCTACTTTTTACTCATATTTTTTTTTTTTACTTTTTACTTTTTACTCAGAACATATAAAATATATAATCAGGGTAACTAAAAACAGAAACCAATACTATAAAAAATACATTTTCGTAACTTGAAAAAAATGTATGTCAACTGAAATAAAACATAAAACACTTATTCAGCTATTGTTGCCTAATTTACTTTAACTTGATGTACTAAAATAAATAAAACTAAATAAAAGCTACTAAAAATGACGAAAACGTACAGCCAAATTATTAAAACATTAAAATTAAAATTAAAACGGAAATAATAAAAATCTAATCTGATTCAACATATTGATAAAAATATAATAGTATCAAAATTATCCTAAATTAATACTGCGTATCGTTCCTCATTATCTTAAAAGTAAAGAAATCAGAAGACAGACGTTCGATAAAAAAAAAAAGCTAATTCTTGTCAATTGTCACGGTCTCATCTGTTGAGAGATGAGGCGAGGACTCAAAGATGCAGTAAATGGTAGTGATGGGACGATTGATACTGAGTTTTCAAAGCACTATTGTATCACACACTGTGCCGAAGCTTGTATCGAAATGACAACACCGCGTGATTGATGAGGTTTGAAGCTTCGAACGTCATGCAGTATCGGAAGGTTGGGACAGCTGGTTTGAAAAAAATCTGTGCTTCGCATGACTCTTGTGTTTGACTTTGTGTGCGAGTACACTTATTTGGGATTCGGTAGAATAGTTTAGAATAACCTCAACACCAGACCGAAACTGAATGCACGCCACACCTCTATTGCATTTGATTATGTTCTAGCTGGGGTCTCAGAGACCCCAAACAGCTCACCCAAAATATTTTTGCTACTACTCACATCAATTATTAATTATAAATCACACACTTGTATATTTTATATTATTGCTCAATATGTGAATCCATTGACCGTACTACGAGTTGGCACAGATTAAAAACTTTTTCAAACCATCCTCGGCTCCGTGACGTTTTGTTAGATAGGCTGGAGAATTTAATGCTAATGCGCATTAAAAAGCTTCGCCGTACTGAACCGTTTTTCGGCACAATTTGATGAAAGCCTCAAACAGTTCAGAAAGCCTTGGTTTCCCATCACTAGTAAATGGGCTCTTTATTAATAACAAAAATAAACAAAACTAACAAAAGCTACCCCGAGGGGAAAAACCGGTAGGAAGGCCAGAACAAGGAGCACACAGACACATCCAGCCACATAAGACAAATAACGAAACAGCACAGGACTGCAAACACAGGGAGACTAAGTAGGGCAGGTAATGAGGGAGACACAGGTGGAATAACTGAAACAATAATGAGGTAACAAGATGGGCGGGGTCAGACAATCGACAGGAGAAGCACATGGCACCAAACAAACAGGACACAAGCCACGTGCTTACACAAAACACACAGTGTCCTCTGGTGGCCAACATGGGCACGCCAGCTGAAGACTGTGACATCAGTGCACCTGTTGAAATAGTTGAATTTTTTTTTTTTACGTTTGTTGCCAAATATTTACACAAATTTAGCTTTCATTATTACTAAAATAATATATATTATATATTATTTCCCTTTTTGCATACTTCAATCAATGATCAGTAACTCAGATTGATATTTAGTATATTAAAGTTTAATGTTTAATGATGGTGTGTATAAAATTTACTCAAGACCCAGATTTGGAGAAATGTTGCATTACATCACTTGCTCACCAACTGATCCTCTGCAGTGAATGGGTGCCGTCAGAATGAGAGTCCAAACAGCTGATAAAAACATCACAGTAATCCACAAGTAATCCCAAAATAGGCTCATTGGAAATACATGCCTCTATATACATTGAAACTGAAAAAAACATACCTATATTTATGATTCACAGCAGTTTCCGGTTGAAATTAACACTAGAGGCAGTAAAACTCTGATAACTTTTATTCCTTTTCACACAAAGTATGATTTACAGGTACAGAGTTTTGATTATTAAAGCCTAATTTATACACAGTTACTTGCAGAATATTATGTTATGACTCCAAAACAATTTTAACATCCTGCGCGATTTGAAAACTGATACTTTTTAACGTTGTCATCACATATCCAGCTTCATATGCATGAGTTTTCTAATTCAGTAGGTTTGCTCGGTAGCTCACCCGATACGGCGTTGCACTTAAGTGATGAAGAGCTTCGGTGCGAAACTACGGTTCGACAAAACAGCTCAAATCTGTGTAAGGAAGTTAAAATAGCATGGCTGCATCAACAAATGCATTTCTACTGTATATCACTTTTGCATTTGTTAACACTATCGGATAGGTTTAGGGTTGGGTTTGGTGTAGGGGATATTTCCAACGAGACAGAGCATTCACTTTTAGTGACACTCCCTGCCGGATATTTGAATTGAATTAGAATTAAGGCTAGAAGGGATACAGTTAAAACTACTGGGCATGCACACATCAATATAGCGGGCATTTGTTTCACACTGTACAACAATAATTACTGTTTATGCATTATTGTAAGGGGTAGGTGTAGACGTTAATAAAACACAATCTAAGAGGCAGAAATTTTTATTTATTGCTAGCTTCCGGTTTTAGCTGTATGCCTTCTAGCCACAACCATTCTGAACAGCTGCAATACATACCTCAAGCAGCGTGATAAAAACGCAGCAATACGTGCCTGTACCAACGTATTAAAAATGTGCCACCGTCACTTATTGAACCCGTGTTTTAGCTCCACTCTCTGGACATTTCACTTTGAAACTGCCGCGAAACGTGCAGTAAGGTACATAATTACAAGGTGCATTAAAAATCAATTACTTTTGTACATTTACTTGCGTAAAATTTAGAATGAGTATTTATACTTGTAATATTTTATTAGGGTATCTGTACTTTTACTCAAGTACTTGATGTGTGTAGTTCGTCCACCGGTGGTTAAGATATCTTCACTAAATTCATTGTCATTGTCTCAGCGTACAGCCACAGCGAGGGCTGTGAGAGTGATGTTTAACACCCCAGGAATTAGCGACGAGGAGCAGAGAGTTGTTGTAATTCCATACAACTTATCCCGTGGGAGATGTTTTTGGCGGTGACTGACAGCATCAAAGCTGTCCTTTCCTGTCACCGCTCCCATGAGGCTCGTCAGATGGAGGAGCCCTCCTGAATCACAAAAACCAGCCTCAACTCCTCATAAACATCAGTAACCTCATCAGACTCGGTTAAAGTGAAATCCAACCGCCGGGGTACTCAATAATTATTTTCAAAAAAAAGTTTTTAAACATTTAATAGTAAAATGAGAGTTTCTTTGGAGTTGCACACTCATTGACCTTGCTATGTGTGTATGAAATGCATTTTTAAACGTATTTGTTTTGAAAAGCTAAAAGGTAGCTGTCAAGGCAACATTTCTAATGTTTAAAGTTGAACTACCAAAATTACAAAGTCTAAGACTGAAATACAAAAATATTAAAGCTAAACAGAAATATTTTTAAAAAGTGTAAGTAAATCTAAACTTGAAAAATATATAAG
>NW_015505338.1:816734-841610 GCF_001515645.1 Sinocyclocheilus grahami | reverse complement strand
AAAAAAGTATAAAAAAATATAAAATTTAAAAATATATAAATATATATATATATATATATATATATATATATATATGCTTTTATTTTTATATTTTAAGCTTTCATTTTCACAAAAAAATCGAATGTTACATCACTGACCCACATACTACATCTTTAAGGGAGAGAGAGAGAAATCTACGTTGTGTTTTTTGTAAGGCCTGCCAGCGGCTCATGCTATAATCATACTGATCCCCGTCCCTCAGGAAGAGGCAGATCCGGGCCAGGCTTTCCAGCCACTGACAGCAACAGGTGCAGCGCAGGACCGTTTTCACATTACTGACTCGGACGTCTCTAGAGATACGTGCTCCAGCACGGATTGATTTACCGATACTGTCAACTCCTATATTTCACTCTCCTCAAGAAAGCAGCCATCGCATTCGAAAACGATCAGGTTCTCGAGAGACCCAAGGGAGCTGGAGAGAAACAAGGAGCGATTCAAGCGGTCAAGGCCGAGCTAAACCAGGCCAGAATGTCTGCCAGGAGGGATTACATGGAGCAGCTGCTGTGGGACTTTTTACATCAATAACTCAAGGCCACTTTGGGTCACCAGCTACAAGCTCAGGAGCCAAAAAGTCACTCCTCCTCTCGACCTAGAAACCAGCCAAACCAGTTTGAAAACCAATGACCCTTTTGTGTCCATTCCTTGACCCGTCGCCTCACCATTGACCTCCCTCCAAAACACTGAGGACACTTCCCTCAGGTAGATGATGGAGCGCAAAACACACCAGACCCTTCTGTCACCATAACTTCATAGGAACATTATGAAAGCAAATCATATGCTGGATGTATAGAAGGCTACATAAACAAACAAATAAATGTAAAACAAATTAATTAATAAATAAGAAAAAAGATAAAAGACAAGATAAAAATGCAGAAAGCACATTAACTAAAATGAAAATGAAAATATAAAAATAGAAGCCAATTCGAAATCTAAATAAATACTCTAATAGCATATAAATAATATAATAATAGCAAGAAATATCGCTAAATAATACTAAAATAACATTGCAGGACAATTACTCTCATATATATATATATATATATATATATATATACATACATACACACACACACACACACACACACCTAAAAAAAAGTGAAATTAATTAATTGTTAATCATAAAAGAAGTGTAAATATAAAATGTTTATCACAGAACAGGTGTATCCAGGTCACTGCATGTATGAATTGCATATGAACTGCAATACATTTTGCATATAGCATTATAGTTTTTTAGCATAATAGCTAAAAATAGGTTATTATAGTTAACTAAAAAAAACAAACAAACACTTGAATAAACATTAACTGAAATCTAATAAAATATACCAAATGTATGTCATCTATTTTTGAAAGAACCATTTATAATTTTCATTTAGTTTAACTTGAGTTTTTCATTAAAACAAAAACTACCAAAATGGCATACACAAAACATAAATAAATAAAAATATAATTAAAAACTTAAGTAGTATCTCAGTGATAAATTCAAAATGCATTCGAGAAAATGCATTATATATCATAATTTTGATCAATAAAGTCACAATTGAGAGAAATAATCACATTGTGATATAAAATGTCACAATTATGAGGAATTAGGTCATAACTGCAATTAATTTATTAATTTACAGAGACATTACTGTCAGTTTTCAATAAAACAAGACATTATATGACATGCACCATAAGGGACTGTGTTAATTTATGCTGATTTTAATGAACAAACAATAATTATTATTGTGCAAATATGATGCTTTTTACTACTATATTAAAATAATGGGAATTTAATTAAATGAACACACTCAAAGGTAAAAGACTAGGTTGCATTACATTAATTAAATTTTTTAGATGAAATGTGATTAATTGTCACTGAAATGTCACAAACAAGCAATAAATAAACTAGATAAAAAAGTTTGTCAAGACAAACTTTAAGTTGGCTTTAGAAAGCCTGTCCAAAAAGTTTGAAAAAGTTTTTAAAAGATTTAAAAGTTTGATGGTTTTCAGTCTGAAATAGTTTAAAGTAGTTTTAAAGCTTAAAGCATGAATAATGTTTTGAAGGCAATACAGTCTGTCAGGTAGATAGATAGATAGACAGAGTGGTTGCTAGGGTGTTACTATGAGGTTGCTAGGGTACTCTGGGTGGTTGTTAGGGTGTTGATATGCGGTTGCTAATATAATTGGGGTGGTTGCTATACAGTTGCTAGGGTACCAAAGGTTGTTGCTAAGGTGTGTGGGGTGGTTGCTAGGGTGTTGCTATGCAGTTGCTATAGTACCTGGGGCAGTTGCTATGGCGGTTGCTAGTGTACCTGGGTTGGTTGCTAAGGTGTTGTTATGTGGTTGCTATAGTACCTGGGGTGGTTGCTAAGGTGTTGCTATGCGGTTGCTATAGTACCTGGGGTAGTTGCTAGGGTGTTGCTAGGGTACTCAGGTGGTTGCTAGGTTGGTGTGGAGTGTTGCCATGAAGTTTCTGGTAAGTATCATCCCATTGCTAGCATGTTTCAGATAGATATTATACTACAGTAGATAGATAGATAGATAGATAGATAGATAGATAGATAGATAGATAGATAGATAGATAGATAGATACACACACACACACACACACATTTATAAAAAAAGTTCTTAAAACAGAAACAACTCTCACAAATGATTAAGAGCAAAAAAGGGTGAAGTATATGTATATGTGTATGTTTAATGGCACAGAAGTCACAGCAGAGGAGATTGTAACGTCAGTGGTCTGACAGGAAGTTAATTCCAGCACAGACGAAGGTTAACCGCAGGTGGCTGCTGGCTTCTCACCGTTTCTCAGGAAAAACATCACCTTTGCCAGACTACTCAAAACAAGACGCGTGAGTGACAGCGAGAGGAACGATTGATTCTTATTTTTGTAGCAGTCAGTGTTCCATCAGTGTGAATCTAGCTTGTTGAAAATAATGAGGGAAAGACGAGGGGGGAAAGACGCATAAGAGTGATAATTAAACTTAATAAATAAAAAAAATAAAAACACTTGTTTTTTTAGAAGAAAGAAAAATATTAATAAAGGACTAACATAGATTATTAAATCATAGCTTGCTGGGGATTGATGTGCTTGAGCTAAAATTGTTTTGTTCTGAGCGGCTTTGCTAGTTGGTTAATTAGCACTCAAATGCATCCTATTTAAAGGAATAAAATAACCAAAAATGAACCCTCCCTCAGACCATCCAATATGTAGGTGAGTTTGTTTCTTCATCAGATTTGGAGAAATGTAGCATTACATCACTTGCTCACCAATGGATCCTCTGCAGTGAATGGGTGCCGTCAGAATGAGAGTCCAAACAGCTGATAAAAACATCACAATAATCCACACCACTCCAGTCGAAAATAGTACAAAACAAATATATTTGTGGATTTTGATGTGAGAGGACAACAGGAGATTGACTTTTCCCTGGAGGAAGTGTTATTATTGATTATGGACTCGTATTTTGACCAGAAGTGACAATTTCAAGTTAAAACCTATTTGATGAGTTTGTTTCTTACAAATCAGCTTTTTGCATTAACTGATGGACGGGAGTGGTGTAGATTACTTGTGGATTATTGTGATGTTTTTATCAGCTGTTAGGACTCTCATTCTGACGGCACCCATTCACTGCAGAGCATCCATTGGTGAGCAAGTGATGCAATGCTGCATTTCTCCAAATCTGATGAAGAAACAAACACATCTACATCTGGGATGACCTGAGGGTGAGTCAGTTTCAGCACATTTTAATTTTTTTGGTGACATATTCCTTTAAGATTTTTCAGCTATAGCTGCAGCATAAATGCGATATTACATCTTTTATCTGCACAGACGAGAGGATACGAGAGCTACATATTTCAGTCAGAAATGCCACAAATGAACCTAATAAGCATGAAATGACAAATACATTGACTACATTTAAAAAGACATTTTCTCTAAAAGACTAAAACACTGAATTTGACCTCTGTGAATCCGTTCTCTTAGCACGCCTTGAGCGTGTGCTTTTGATTCTTAACCAAACACCAAGTAATTTTCAAGAGAAATCCAGTCACAAAACCATCAGACTGTTCAAACCAGATACAAAAATAATGAAAGAAGGAAATATGTGTTCTTTTCTTTCAAAATGTTCCACAATACTTCAATCAGCTTTGCCCTAGCGTTGGCTGAAAGCACTTAGCAGCGTTTTTTCCCCCGATGCAGACCCCGATTCACAATGCACGCACAATGAACACATGCACAATTTGTTGCCATTCTTCACACAGCGATACAGTTAATGGATCTCTTGATAATAGCATCTGCAGCAGGCATTAGCTGTCTCCTTTTTCAATATCTCCCTGATAAAAATTGTTTCCTCGATAAAGTAGATAGGATTTTTCCAAAACTACAACACAAATGCTGAGACAGAAGTGACATTTGAGCTCAAGGCAATGGGCCTGTAACGTTTTAGCAGGCACTTTCAGATACAAAGTCCTAAATGACCTACATACTGGAAGTATGCTACACACAAAAAAAAGCATCTATTATTCATAAAGCAGAGGCTCCCTTAAAATGGGAATTGGGGTATAAACTGAGTGCAGCACAACTGAAAACCAGCCGTATGCAAAACTCCTTCTCATGTTGTGCTGATGTGTGTATATTCCTAATGGAAACATTTGCTCAGATTCAGAAGAGATGTAGCATATTTGTGCAGATACTGAACATTAAATTTTTTTTCAAATGTTAAAATACTTTTAGTATTAGTACGCTCTCTGTATCCCCCTGAGAAGTGTAAACACTATGCCACTCTCAAAACATTGTAGTTTGTTTGAGATTCCCGACCTGCCCGACAACAGCAACACTGGCTCAACCAATTAGGTGAGTGTTTTTCGACAGCCAATCATTATCATTTTACAATTCCTTTCATGTTAGTTGCACAGAAACTACACATTTCCCTTTACACCAGGCACATACTTTACAAACGTTTGGTGCATCACTGCATTGCAAAATATGTATGTCGTGAAAAATCTGATTCTCTCTTGAAATTGGGTCTCTCCAGTAATTATCACTTAATAGTTATAGTAAGGAAATTAAAAGAACAGTTCAACCAAAAATGAAAATGTACTCACCCTCAGGTCATGCAAGATGTAGATGAGTTTGTTTCTTCATCAGATTTGGAGAAATGTAGCATTACATCACTTGCTCACCAGTGGATCCTCTGCAGTGAATGGGTGCCGTCAGAATGAGAGTCCAAACAGCTGATTAAAACATCACAATAATCCACATCACTCCAGTCCATCAGTTAACATCTTGTGAAGCCAAAAGCTGCGTGTTTGCAAGAAACAAATCCCTCAAGGCATTTTAATTTTAAACTTTTTTGTACTGTTTTGGCTTGTAAATGGGGCTTGATCTATGCATATTTCTCTCCCGATTCAGACTTTTTCAATGCAGAAAACATTAGAGATGGCAACTTTTTTCCAGGAACGTGAGTCGAATGGTAGTTCAAAGTTAATTGGTCTTTAAAAACATTTTTAAAAGGTTAGCAAGAAATGTCATGTATACATTTGTTCATGAAAAGCTTGTTTTCTTCTTGAAACATTTTAGTTAGTGTGGTCTCTCTAACTAACATCTGTCCGTTTTCCCTGGACATGTCCACACCTGCATTTCTAAACTGGCTAAAATGTCTAGTTTTTGGCTTTGTTTCCTATTGTTGCTGCAGGTAATGTCCGAAATGTAGTTTGACCAATCGCGTGCAGGCATTGTACATAATCAACCAATCATGTCGTGTGATCATCATTTTATAAACGTTACACTCGGTCTGGTTTTTGCATTCAATTTGTGTTTTCAAACCAATTTTCTTCACAGTGTGATGAAAACAACATTAGAACGTTTGTTTGTAAAAAATTCAAAAAAAAAACTAATTATTTGTCGGATTGGCTTCATGCGAATGTTTGTTTTGGTCTAAACAGACATATTAAAGGGGTCATATGATGCTGCTAAAAATAACATTATTTTGTGTAATGAAATGTGTTTATGCGGTTTAAGGTAAAAAAAAAAACACTATTTTCCACATACTGTACATTATTGTTTCTCGTCTATGCCCCGCCTTTCTGAAACGTGTCGATTTTTACAAAGCTCATCGTTCTGAAAAAGCGAGGTGTGCTGTGATTGGCCAGCTATTCAGTGCGTTGTGATTAGCCGAATACCTCAAGTGTGTGACGGAAATGTTACGCCCCTCACTATACTGTGATGCCCTGTCAGGCCGGAGCGATGATTCAAAAACATGAAAATCCATTGGCATTCGTTGCATCCAGTGGGGACATAATTATGGATGATAATGACTTATACTGTCTTTTTACGCGCTGCGTTGCATCGCGCCGCGTAAACATAAACCCCTTTTCTGCATTTGTGATCGGAGAAATGACAAACAACAAGCCCTACTCTACATTGCCCAAAAAACTCGCTTTAAATATATAAAATATAAAAACTCTTTAAATATAAAAGACGTACTTACAATCTGTGAGTCAGGACTGCCGGCATTGTAGTCTACTCTCCCAGGATCAGGAAACGGTCCTCCATAAAATGTGCTGCACACATCTGAATATTTGGGTTGAACTGTTCTGGAACAGTGTTGTAAATAACTTAACCAATGATTTCTAGCCGTGTCCATTTTTGGAAGACCAAACTAAGTAGTTTCGCTTTCACAACGAAACACACAGCGTCTTCACAACATGGCGGCAGCGGCAACAATACTACAGCGACAATAAAAGTTACGCCTTCTTTCTTTGCGTGAACATTTGGGCGGCGTTATGCAAATCTCCCCACACAGTGACGTAGACGTGTGGGGGAGTGTTAGAACGAGCCGTTTTAGGTAGGTGTGGTTGACTCTTAACTTTTATAAAGAATATCTCTTTGGATTTGAGACTTTAGTCTTTGCAACTTTACAGATCTTCTTTATGCACCAAGAGTTTGTAACACTCTTGGTGCATAAAGGAAAAACTGAAATCGCATCATATGACCCCTTTAACATTCACCGTTCATTCAAATTATTAGTGATGGGCACTTTTGAAGCACTGCTTTAGCTTCGAAACTTTTGTGAATCAATTGTTTTGAAACAGTGGTTCGAAGTGCGCATGAAAATGCAAACTCATGTGATTTCAGTAAACGAGGCTTCGTTAAGTCATAACTGTTTCGAAACGTCTCTGTGAACCCGTGAATCAAGCGAGTTCATTGAGATCGCCCCCCAGCGATGAACCATTGAATCAGAGTCTATGGTTTTTACCTGATCTCAGATCAGTTTCATCAATTTGTAGACATTTTTAATGAGACATTTGTGTAAATAAAATGATGAGAAGTAGTCTCTTACTGTCCTCTATTTACAAACTCTGCATAAAACAAACAAAACAAGCCTTGCAAATTATTATAAAAATATTTTTAAAACTATGTTTTATACAGACACTTCATATTTAATGGTATTTTATTATTTGTATTGCATTTAATGTATTATACTTTCAATAAAACATTTGCAATGTGCTTTTTAAAAGTTTTTATGCATGTTTTAGCCTGAGTTTTGTTGCAATGACACATATTGACCAGCAGGCGTCACTAGCATTTGGTGTTTCGAGCGTTTCAAATCAGTGAATCATTTTGTGTAGCAATTGGTTCAATTGATTCGAAGCTTTGAAAAAGGATTGTTTCTACCATCACTACAAATTATAGGGTATACATCACAAGCAGGTCAGTACACCTAAATCAAAACGCGTGAATATTAAGCTGCAAAAATACAATTTAAATATGAATCCTGCATGTTCTGCACGTCTCTGTGTGAATGAATGGCGGAGACGCGGTTTTGTTTACCACGCACATACTGAAGTGCTGTGTTTTCAGCTTCTGCCGCCTCAGAATGAGTACATGAACACATAAACATAATCTCTAGAACTGCTCTGAGAGTCACTTCATGAGCATTTTACCATTTCTTTCCACTTCTTTAAACATATCATCATATCATATACAAACAGAAATGTAAAAGTCTTCAACCCGTCATAATAAAAGTTGAGTTTAACTTGAAGAAACTGTGACAGAAATATATGACTTCATGTAATGATAGAACTACTACTAATAAAATTATTATTATAACATTATTTTAAAGGAATATTTACCAGAAAATTATTTACCAGAAAATATTTTGCAGAAATTTTTTTTTAATGCACAACACAACACATCACAATGCACAGTATAACATTAAAACAGAATCCAGAAAAATTAAAACAGAAAAAAACGGAATTTGGAAAAAGAAAAATAAGATGGAATTTGGGAGGGAAAAAAATAGGGCCCTAAAATTAAATTATGTTTATGGCACCGGAGATTAGTCTTGGTGTGACTAGACCTAAAGGCTGCTTACAGGCTATTTTTTACGTGTTTTTGACGGAAAGGAATGCTTAAAGGGATAGTTCACCCAAAAATGAAAATTTGATGTTTATCTGCTTACCCCCAGGGCATCCAAGATGTAGGTGACTTTGTTTCTTCAGTAGAACACATTTGATGATTTTTAACTTGCACTGTAAACAATGAGTGACGTATACGCGCGAGAGATCACTTCCGGCGCTTGCGTAAACTACGCCAGAGCGTGTACACACCTCACCCACCGGATACCGTGCGCACACCCAAAGACAGTTGGACATAGTGGTGTATTAGAAGTAAAAAAAGAATTGATATAAATATAAGCCCAGGTTGCTTTGATAGCGGCCTTCAGCTCATCTTCATTGTTGGGTCTGGTGTCTCTCATCTTCCTCTTGACAATACCCATAGATTCTCTATGGGGTTCAGGTCAGGCGAGTTTGCAGGCCAATCAAGCACACCAACACCATGGTCACTGAACCAGCTTTTGGTACCTATGGCAGTGTGGACAGGTGCCAAATCCTGCTGGAAAATGAAATCAGCATCTCCATAAAGCTTGTCAGCAGAAGGAAGCATGAAGTGCTCTAAAATTTCCTGGTAGATGGCTGCGTTGACTGTGGACTTCAGACAACACAGTGGACCAAAGTCCTCTTTTCAGATGAAAGTAAATTTTGCATTTCATTTGTAAATCAAGATCCCAGAGTCTGGAGGAAGAGTGGAGAGGCACAGAAACCATGTTGCTTGAAGTCCAGTGTGAAGTTTCCACAGTCAGTGATGATTTGGGCTGCCATGTCATCTGCTGGTGTTGGTCCACTGTGTTTTATTTTATTTTTAAAGTATTATTTTCTAATTAAATCTATTTATTATTATTATTATGGTTGTTGTTGTTGTTGTTAGTAGTAGTATTACTGTTGTTGTTTTTATTATTAGACAGCTAGAAGTAACAACAAAGATAATTGTAAAACAAATCTAAATATTAAAAATAATAAAATGAGTAGCCCTATTTTTAAAAACATGATTGCAAAAAACTAAAATTCTATATTTAAGAAGTAATATTAATAATAAAGCCTGAGGTTGCGTGTCTTGATCAGTGACATGAATCGATTGTTTTGTGAAGTTTGAACCTACGTTCTTTAAGGGCCTCAATTTGATAATATTTTTTTGAGTTCTGCTTTTTTTTTCTCTCTCAGGTCAATCATGAGTGCTAAAGCAGTAAGCTGCACAATAAAATCACCTGTGGCGCTGCAGATTGGAGACGCTGTATCTGATTCATCTCGCCCTGGCGTCTATATAACAGACATCACCCTTGCCGAGCCTGTGAACGTGAGTATCTCTCACATCCGTTCATAAAGATCGCAATTATTGATCGACAGGCATAGGTTTATTAATGTCCGATATACAGCTTATGCTGCTATATCTCCTGTGCTTGTGTCTAGATTCAGGAAATCTCCTTCAAGAACTACTACTCCGCGTATTTGACGGTCCGTTTGCAGCGGTGAGAGGACGGTTCTGCGAAGTGGGTCACTTTTTTGAGAAATTACTGCCTCATGAGCAACCCACACGCTGAGGCCGGATCACATGACTATTTCTCCATCTACAGACATCAGGTAGGAATGAGAAACAGACAGGAAACCAAAACATTGATCGTTCGGAAATGAGCAGCGTGAACATCCTGCAAAGTTTCTGCTTTTGTGCTCCACGTAAAAAAAGCCCCTTTGTGTCAGTTTAAACCTTCAAGCTTTTGGTTCTTTAACTACTTTAAATATATTAGTGATGAACTGAAATTAATTTTTTACCGAAATACAGAAACAGAACATTTTAATTTAAACAAAGAACAAAACTGATTTTTTTAAATAATTTAGTAATAATTCAAATTTATTTAAGAGTTGGACACTAAACAATAATAATAAAATAAAAATAAAAGATTATTGGAGTATGTTTTACAAGACAATACTACTTCAGTATTTCTATTTAAAAATGTGAAGTTTAATTCGATGTGTCACTTGTCTTTTCTTTGTAATTGTTACATTTGTGAAATTTACTAGCAATTTCTGAGTTAATTTTTTTTCTGTGTATATAAAAATAAATTGTACATAAGGCAGTTTTTATTTTAAGCTGAAGTGGCTACAGTGATCTGACATGTCACTTTAAAGCGTGTCAAGTCAGAATTTTTTGTTTGAATTTTTTTTTTATAAAATTTACAGAATTTTAAAACTGAGAATTGGTTTCATATAAAAAACAACAAAGCACAAAGCTTATTGTGATTACTGAATGGCAGGCGTGCTATAAATAATATTTAGTGACATTGTTTTCTCTTATCAGCTAAAAACTGTAATAAAGCAATAAGCCCCGTGAAGCCGTGGTTTACAGTGAATTTATAACAGCTAAGGGGCATTGTAGGCACTCCGCTTCGTGTCGTGCCTAACAACGCCCCTTAGCTGTTATAAATTCACTGTAAACCACGGCTTCACGGGGCTTATTGCTTTTATAAAATGGTTATTCCACGTAGTAAGGTTTCACAAAATAAAACGGAGCAAATAATGTGTAATGATATTAATAAAAACAGTATTCTTCCACCAAACAATGTAGTTCCTCAGAAACAGTTGTAGTTCCAACAAAGTGGTTGCCGAGCAACACACAGAAGTAAACAAAGGTGTGTGTTTGTAGAGTAATTTACAACAGCTTCGAACGAGGCTCAGCCAATCAGAATCAAGGACTGGAACTATACGTTTTATAAACTGTTTTATTTCATTTTCTTTTAAAAAGGTAATTGCAACTCATCTCACAATTCAGACATTTTTTCTTGGAATAATTTTTTTTTTCTCAATTGTTAGAAAAAACAGAATTGTTCGTTGTTTTTTTTAATTCTATGGAATTGAATGAAAAAAAAATTGTGAGATGTAAACTCGAAATTGCGATAAAGTCAGAACTCTGAAATTACATCTTTTTACAATTATGAGTTCATATTTTGCAATTCTGTTTTTTTTTCTCCAAATAATCCTTCAACTTGTGACTTTATTTCTCAGAATTGCAGAAAAGGCTGAACTGTGAGATATAAACTTAAAATTGAGAGAGAAAAAAAAAGTCATAATTACCTTTTTATCCATAAAACAGCATAGACTAAAAGATCTTCATCAAAATGAAAGATCGAGTAAAAGCGAGAAATCAAAAACCAGCATTAGCGTCCACACAGCTGACATGTTTACGAGTTGTAGCTTAAGTTGTTTGCATGAAATAGATGCTGGCAGATTAAAACAAGCCATCAGAGAAGTGCCAATTAATAAACGGTTTCACCCAAAACTGAAAATTCATTTTTGGCTGAATATTTTCAGCTGCTTAAAATTCTATACATTACGAGTTAAGATACAGACACATTATCACTATTTTGGCAAAATTTTGCAGGCCAAAAAAGTCCATTGTCTTGAATAATAGCGACATCCACATGGGGACATTTTGTCCTCAAGCGAAAGTAAGGATTGCATTTACATGACAACGATTTACCAAAATGACTTCAAACGCATGTATTATCCATACAAGGCCAGTAGATGGCGATGTCACACTGTAAAAAAACACCACATACTTGTAGTTTTCAAAAGTTTTAGCGTTCAGGCCCCCAAAACACCATTGTCATGTAAATGAACCGCCAAAACACATAAAAAGTTTCACGTTTTCAGTAGGGATGGGCGATATGGGCTTAAAAATATATCACAATAATTTCTGATATTTATTGCGATAATGATATCAATGACGATAATTTAGGGAATCCTGTTTCTTTAGAGAAAAGTATTAATTCTTCAAATTATGTACGCATGACAGTTTACTTGCGCGACAAATACCTAATTACTGCTTTTTTAAGCACGCAAAAGATGCAATCTTTGTTATCTTTTTAAATAATTTCCTCAAAGACAACACCGTCAATTATGTCCGCAGGATGTCATGAGTTTTTCAATTAAAAACCCCTAACAGTTTTGTCAGCCATCCCAGCATAATCGCAGCAGCTCGCAGAACATTTTGTTTGTCATCACGGTGATTTGGCCCATTTATGGCTCTCCGGGGATCTGATGTCCCGGTCTTTGATCTGTGAGTTGCCTGTAATGACTGCTTTAATGCATTGAGATCAGGCTCCCTCAACGCTTTTTAGCTCCGTTTCAAAGACACTGAGATATTAGACGTGAGTCCTCGACTGAACTCTCAGATGATTGGACGGTGAGTTCTGCGCTGTATGGCCACCTTTAGTGGCATCGAATAAAATTTGCATTGAAAAACCCACCTGGGACGTCACAGCTCTCAGCCCATCTGCTGTAATCTGTACAAGCCGGGTTTTGATGTCAACGGACACGGCAATGATAAATAAGTCTTTATTAAGAAGAGGAGAAACATTGAAAACAAAGTCCTTGCAGGTTTTTATAATTACAAGGACATTTATTCTCAATTATATGGAGGTTTATGGTGAATTTAAAGGATTAGGTCACCCAAAACACCTAAACTTGATTGCTCTCTTTATCGTGGAACACAAAAGATGAATTTTACGTATAATGAAAGTATTGCTGTCAAACGATTAATCGCGATTAATCGCATCCAAAATAAAAGTTTTTGTTTACATAATATATGAGTGTGTACTGTGTATATTTTTTATGTATGCATATGCATGTATATATTTAAGAAAAATATTTTAAGTTTATATATTAAATATATTTATATATGATATTAAATATATGAATATAAATATATACATGTACATATTTTCAAAATATATGCTCTATGTGTGTGTATTTATATATACATAATAAATATACACAGTACACACATATTATGTAAACAAACTTTTATTTTGGATGCGATTAATCGTTTGACAGCACTAAATGAAAGACAATGGGGCTGTAAAATTCAAAAATGACTATTTCCATATTTAGAATTTATATATATATATTATGATATTTAGATATTAGATGGAAAATGAAAATATGTAAATTAATATCTAGAAATAATTGGAATTTTTTAATGAATAAAATAAATTAAAGCTAAATAGAAAGTGTTTAAAAAAATAAAAATAACAAAATTCCTAAACTTTAAACTAAAATTATAGTGCAGACTGAATATGTAAAAATGAAAACTAAATTAAAATATATAAATAAATACTATACTAGTATATAAATACTGCAATAACACTGACACACTGATATAAATACATACAGAGCATACATATGATATATTATATTAAGTTTGTGTGTATTCATTAATTAGAATAAGATATTAGATGAAGAAAAAAAAATGTCTTGGCACTTTACTGAAATAAAATAAGTTTAAGTTGTGATAAAAAAAAAAATTAAGTTTAATGAATAAAAACAAATTAAATCTAAATAGTTTTTATTCAAAATAAGCACATAACAAAATTACTAAAACTTAAATTAAATATATAAAAATAAAAATAAACCAAAACATTATTAAATTGTAGTTATATTAAATTTAATTATTATTAAATATTTCAATTCAATTCACTTCAATATTTCAAAAGTTGAAGTACAAGAATATCTAAAACTAACTAATTGCAATTATAAATTTATATATATATATATACACACACATTATAAATATCAGGAATTGTTTAAGAAGAACATATCACAATTACTGAATATTAAAACTATATAAAATTATTATGCAATTGAAAACAAAATTAAACACTAAATCAAAATATTGAAAAATACTATATTAGTATATATATATGTCACATAAAACTCAAACTGAAAATTCAAAAAGCAGTATATAAATAATACTTCAATTACACCGATATAAATACACATAAATATAAATCATACAAAAGTGTGTGGGTTTAAAATGACATTAGGGTGAGTAAATTATGCCAGATTTTCATCTTTTGTTTGAACTAGCACAAATGATTTAAAGAGTTACAGTACATGCTCACAGTCATAGTGTGTGGCATTTGCATGGTTTCTCTGGAGATGGCCTTCAAAATCTCTTCAAATCTCAGAGAAAACAAGCAGATAACTCGGCAGTCTTGGCAGGCTCTGTGACTCCTCTGCATCAGTAACTTCCCAGTGTGAGAAAGTGACACATTTTTGCTGCGTCACTGTTTTTGACATATTTTTGTAGCTGTTCTTTGAGATCCTGTTGGTCGGTGAAGGTCATGACAGCCTCAGCCTAAACATTTTCAGTCTACTTGGAAACACTGGCTGTTTGCTCAAAATAATGCTACTCTGGGGTGGGGTGGTGTAACTTATTTAACCTTTTTCACTTCTTTCTTTCTTTCTTTCTTTCTTAAATTTAATTTGTTTATCTATATCATCCGTCTGTTTTTTTAAAGAAATGTATACTTCTGTATAGCAAAGATCAATTAAATTGAACAAAAGTCACAGTAAATACATTTATAATCTTACAAAAAATTACTTATTTAAATGCATGCTATTTTTTATTTTTATTTCTATTCATCAAAGAATCCTGAAACTTAGGCTGCTTTCACACAAGCACTTTTGGTTCGATTGATGTCAGAGTTCGGTTCGTTTGGATGATGTTAACGCGGTCTTCCGAACTCAGGTGCGCACCCGCGAACCGTACCCGAGTCCACTTAAAAAGGTTGGTCTGGGGTACGGTTCAAGTGAACTCCGGTACGGTTCGCTGCTGATGTAACGCAATCATACCAAATCGCGCAAGTGAACCGCTATTAATGATGTATTATTTGATAAAAATGTGTTTCCTGGCGAGCGTGACTGACGCGCTGCAAGCAGAGAGCTGTATATCTCATTCTGTTCGCCTTCAGTGTTCTTTAGAGCATTTGCAGTACATTCAAGTTATGTACCGAAGCTTTGTAAACAAAACGAACGGTTCAAAAACGTAAATATATAAAAGTGCAGAGAGCAATGTTATGCATTTGCCGCATTATATAATTTTGGAGCATCAGGGAGCTGCTCTCAGGATGATAAAACTTTCATGGTCTTCTACATTAACTGTTCCCTCCTGGTGGAATGACCTGCCCAGCTCAATCCAAGCAGATGAGTCCTTAATATTTTCAAGAAACGGCTGAAAACACGTGTCTTTCATCTTCATTTGACCCTCTAACTCTAGCACTCTCTATTCTAATGCTACTTCTAATTTTATCTGCTTGTTTTTTTTAATTAAAAAACTTGACCCTCTAACATTTGCACTCTCTATTCTATTTCTATTCTAATGGCCAATCCATAATTTTTTGGGGGGATTTTTAATTTTTTAATAAGTATCGGTTCAGGCACTGGAACCGTTTTAAAAGTATCGATTTGGCACCGGTATCGAAAAAAACCCAAACGATACCCAACCCTAGAGGTAGCGTATTAAAGGAAAACATTTCAGACGTCTCTCTGATCATCGCAAGTGATAAAGGAAACAAGACCAGTTATTGTAGACAGAAATGGTCAAACAAGGCTCACCTTAACTGCCATGGAAATAAAGTTGACTGGGAGATACCAAGGGCAGCCCTCCTTTACCCAGAAGGCCCCAGCGGACATGAATATGTAAACAGCTCCGTCTCGTTACAGTACTGCTGACTGAGGTCATACACACAAAAGTCATGCACTCTCCATCTCTACATTAACTGTTCCCTCCTGGTGGAATGACCTGCCCAGCTCAATCCAAGCAGATGAGTCCTTAATATTTTCAAGAAACGGCTGAAAACACGTGTCTTTCATCTTCATTTGACCCTCTAACTCTAGCACTCTCTATTCTAATGCTACTTCTAATTTTATCTGCTTGTTTTTTTTAATTAAAAAACTTGACCCTCTAACATTTGCACTCTCTATTCTATTTCTATTCTAATGGCCAATCCATAATTTTTTGGGGGGATTTTTAATTTTTTAATAAGTATCGGTTCAGGCACTGGAACCGTTTTAAAAGTATCGATTTGGCACCGGTATCGAAAAAACCCCAAACGATACACAACCCTACTAAGTAAACTAGTAGAAGCCACTGACTATAATAATTTTTATATATAATAAATTACTTGCACCTCAGAGAGAGCAGACGTAACACAATAAATGCTGTCAATGCTTTCGGAGGTGGATGCTGCTGTTTGGGAACGCAGTCGTGTAAGACAGTAATTATAGAGAAATACTTTGACGACAGACTTTGCTCAGGCATTTCAGAATGACCAAAACAACATATAGATGCCGTGAACGAGATCGGTCCGCTGCTAGTCAAGTTATCCCGTTTCATAGCGCAAAGTCACATGACTTTTTTGATGCGCATGGTGGAATTTATTCGGTAAATGTGTTTCCATCGTAGTTTATGCAAATTATTTTCTTATCGGATAAAACGTTTATCCTACTCAATTGTGCGCATAAGTTTTTTATCCACATTTTTAGAATTTATGCGCATCTTGTGTTTCCAACCAGTGTTTTTTATGCGATATTTCAAAATGCGCAAAAAAAAAATAGGTTGATGGAAACAGCTACTGAAGACCGGATGATGCTGAAAATGCAGCTTTCACTTTCACTTTTTTTATCGGAGAAATAAAGTACATTTTAAAATATATTCAAATAGAAAACAGATATTTTAAATTGTAAAAATATTTCAGAATGTTACAGATTTTACTGGTGGTGTCAAACAATCGCATCCAAAATAAAAGTTTTTGTTTGCATAATATATGAGTGTGTACTGTGTATATTTATTATGTACTGTATATATAAATACAAACACATGCATGTATATATTTAAGAAAAATTTTATGTTTATATATTAAATATATTTATATATAATATAAAATACAATAATATAAATATATAAATGTATATACATGTGTGTATTTTATATATACACAATAAATAAACATACTACACACTCATATAGTATGTAAACAAAAACTTTTATTTTGGATGCGATTAATCGTTTGACAGCACTAGTTTTTACTATATTTTTAATCAAGTAAATGCAGCTTTGGTGAGACGTCATTAAGAAACTTTTGAACGATAGAGTATAATAACTTTTTATATCTAATATATTTGTGCTCATATTATAATACAGTAAGCATAATTATTAGAGATGAAAGAACACAGTGTGTGCTTCCAGAAGATCTTTCCAGAGAAACAATCTGACATGAACAAGCTCCAAGCAATAAATGTACAGAAACAGTCCCTCAAGTATCAGGCTGTCAGCTGAAGTAGAAGGAAACTTTGATGTTGTTTAGCTCGTACGCTTCACAAACATCAACCCCAACACAAACGTCAAGTGTTTGGAGCAGTTCTGTTTTGCAGATTACTACAAGAAACTTGTGAAATCAGTGTCTCTTTTGTCAGGGTTTTATTCTGTCTAGTTAATTAAGGCTTGGAAACACACGTCCTTAGTGTCTCTGTTAAATTCTAACATTCGTTCTTAATTTGACCTCTTTTGTTTCTTTGATAGCTGCATGAAAGGCCCCACAGTCAACCAAATGTGTGTCACTTCTTGCTGAGGTCTTTTCTTCTCTGTATTTGGGTTTTCAGATGTTGACGGAGCCTGATAACGTGACGACAGTGAGACTCATCTTGCGACAGCCCTCCTCCGAATGGCTCAATTTCAGCATTGAGGAAATTAACATTTACCCGTGTGCAAAAGAGGTTTGCATGTACAAGATATTGTCGTTTGTGTCACCATATAAAAGGAACTGCAAAATTATGCCTGCAATTGGATTGTATGTTAAACCAGATAGATGATAGCTAGACAGACAGACAGACAGACAGCTAGATAGATAGACAGACAGACAGGCAGACAGACGATAGGCAGACAGACAGACAGACGATAGACAGACAGACAGACAGATGATAGATAGACAGACACACAAACAGACAGACAGATGATAGATAGACAGACAGATAAACAGACAGACAGACAGACAGATGATAGATAGACAGACAGACATAGATAGATAGATAGATAGATAGATACATAGAGACAGACAGACAGACAGAGAGAGACAGACAGACAGAGAGATGATAGATAGATAGATAGATAGATAGATAGATAGATAGATAGATAGATAGATAGACAGACAGACAGACAGACAGACAGACAGACAGACATAGATAGATAGAATAGCTTTTATGAGTTTGATCAGTATTTCCATTGCACGATGTTCCTGACTGGTTTTGTTTTTAGTTTTTATTTTTGTTTGCTTTTTTATTTATTTTATTCATTTATTAATTTAATGAGGGAGAATGCACATTATTAATGCATACAATCAATGCAAAATGTGACACATTTATCCAGTTAGTTTTTTTTCTGCATTTTGTTTGCTTGAGTTTTGTTTTGATTTCTTGGTAACACTTTACAATAAGGTTCATTAGTTAAACATTAGTTAATGTATAAACTAACATGAACTAACCATGAGCAATACATTTGTTACTGTATTTACTAATCTTCACTAACGTTAGTTAATAAAAATACAGATGGTCATTGTTAGTTCATGTTAGTTCACAGGGCATTAACTAATGTTAACAAGATTTTAATAATGTATTAGTAAATGTTTAAATTAACATAAACAAAGATTAATAAACGCTGTATAAGTGCAGTTCATTATTAGTTCATGTTACCTAATGTAGCTAACTAATGAACCTTATTGTAAAGTGTTACAGATTTTTTTTGGTTGATTTGTTTTACTTTTTTGAGAAGTTTGTTTTGTTTAAATTTGTTTGGATGCTATTTTTGTCTTTCCAGGACTCTGAGAAGTTTTATTTTGCTTTGTTTTTTTATTGTTTTGCTTTTCTGTTAGTTCGTTTTTTTTTCTGCATTTTGTTTGCTTGAGTTTTGTTTTGATTTGTTTAGTTTGAAGAAGTACCAAAACAGAATTAATCAGTGGATGTTATTTTATTTTTCTTTTATTTTTATGTTGTGTGTTTGGTTGGTTTTCTGTATTTTTGTTTTAGTTTTTTGTTGTTGTTTTGCATTTTGTTTGCTTGGTTTTTGTTTTGTTTAAACCTACAGAGTTGATCAGTGGATGTTAGTTTTGTCTTTCCAACACTCCAACACTTAATTTGCTTTTCTGTGTTTGTTTGAAGTTAATTTTATGCACTTTTATTTTGTTCTGAAATTTGTTTGCCAATTCTTTGTTATTATTTATCCAACACTCAAAGAAGATTGTTTTGCTTTTTGTTCTCTTTGCTTTTCTGTGTTTGTTTGAAGTTAATTTAAGCACTTTTATTTTGTCCTGCAATTTGTTTGCCAATTCTTTATTATTATTATTTTTTTTTTTTTTTGCATTTTGTTAGATCGTTTTTTGTTTTTCATTATTTGACTAAAACCTTGATGTGTTGTGTTTGTCTGAGAAGGACTCAGAGCGAGACGTTCCTGCCTGGATATCCACTCTCACACCTGTAGAGGAACCTCTTGATTTGAATGTGAGTATTTTGTGTCTTACTGTGTAATTTTGTTGTATAATGTGCAACAGTTGTCATCTAATGAATATTGAAAAACTTGTTGTTTAACAGCATATACAATGCTCCCTTGAAAGACTGTTAATGCCATTTAATTTAGCAACACACAAGCGTCTCTGAAGTTTCTATGTATTTATGCAGCTGTGAGGTGTTAATTAACGCCGTGGCTTCAGAAGAGATAATTACGGAAATGTATGAAACTCACAGGTTGTCGTTTTTTCAATCACTCAGCATTGTGGCCATGTCCCAGTTCTCATTTAGCTGTCATTTGCATTAGAAATGTAAGACGCTTGTTTGATGGTTTGAAAGTGTCTCTTAAGTTTATTGATGGATGCTCAACTTAATGTTTATTTAAACTGTTTCACCACCTGAAAAGCAGAAGTAGTAATCATAATTCATAATTTGTTGTTTACCTGCAGTATTTCTTTGGAGGAAAAACACATGTTCAGTGGTAACTTTATAAGGCACTTATGAACTTGGAGTTTTAGGAACTGTGTGAATAAGTTTTCGTTAATAATAACTTCTTAAATGTTGTTATTATTATATTGTATTATCAGAGTTTCTGCAGGTTTTATGAAGGTTAGTTTAAGAATTTTTAAGACCAAGTAAAGAAAATTCAAGGAATAAATGGAATAACACGACAATATGGTCTCTAAATCTACATGTCTTTTATTGGCAACCGTTTCCAAGTTTGGAAATACAACTTGTAACAGATCTCAGATCTCCCTTACTTTTTCACTCAGCTTTTGGTTTGAATAGCTCTGCACCACTAGAATATGGAAATAAGCATTGTTGGGGTAACGCACTACAACAAGAGTTATGTAATCAGATTACTTTTTCCAAGTAACTAGTAAAGCATTACTTTTCAATTTACAATTAAATATTGTAATGCATTACTTTTAAAAGTAAGTTTCCCCAACACTGGAAATTAAATTTTCTGAACTTCTGTAAAAATGATCTTCTGTATTTTTTCTTGTTTTCTGGTACAAATGTCTAAAGATTCTTAAATGAAGATACATGTTGATCAAAATGAATTGAGTTCACGATTAATACAAGATACGGGCCAATGGGCTCAGAAAAATCAACTTTATTCAAAGGGAAATACAGTTTTATTACCCCATGTCAGACATTTGTTCTTGTTTCAAGCATAAACTAACTAACTAACTAAATAAATAAATATATTAGACAACAATACTTCATATGTTCAATTTGCATCTCAAGTTAATGTATTATTATTTAAGGATGTTTAGATATTTGTATTGGAAAACAAAGATACTGAGGAAGATGTTCACCTTTTTGCAATGCATGCAACATTTAATGTCATGACTTTATGAATTTAAGACTTTCAGTTCTGATTTAAGACCTTTTGAGGCCTTAATTTGTGGAAGCATGAATTAAGACTTTTTAAGACCTGCAGAAACCCTGATAAAAGACCAATATTGATTCTTGCAAAAATCATTCTCCTCCTCTCTATGACAGTACTTTACTGCCACTTGCTGGTCATAAATGAATCTGCAACTTCACAAATACAACGATTCTTTCCATTTTATTTTTTGTTTAATTTTGTTGTGTTTTATTTTACACACACTCTGCTGGCTGGTGTTCTATGTATAAGCAAAATGCTAAAGGTTAAATACGTCAGGGTGAGCAAAGATGATGATTTCTGAGTGCACTACCTTTAATAAACAGAGCAATGCTGCAGTTAATGTTTGTGTGTGTGTGCATGTTTATGTGGTTTATGAGGACACAAATTTGTATAATAACATGGGTATGACAGGTATTACAACGAGAAGGTGATTTATGAGGACATTTTCAGTGTCCCCGTAATTCAAAAGGCTTATAAATAATTCCAAATGAGTTTTTTTGAAAATCTGAAATAGCACAAAGTCTCCTGTGAGGGGTAGGGCTGGTGTAGGGCAATAGAATATACGGTCTGTACAGTATAAAAGCCATTACTCCTATGGGATGTCCCTACTTTTCACAAAAACAAACCTGTGTGTGTGTGTGTGTGTGTGTGTGTTTTGTGTTGGTTCGCCAGGGACTTCCTGATCCAGAGACAGTTTCCTCCAGCATTCAGCAGATGTGGGCACTCACTGAGATAATGCAGGCGAGCCAAACCGCAGCTTCCATCGGACGTTTCGACATGAGTCGCATTTTTCAACCGATATCATTATCCTTCTTTTGAACTGAATTAACATGTTTATTCCATTTGCAGGTGGAAGGCTCTTATGATGTCAAATTGCTATCGTACACATGACGGGAAAGCTGAAAATTGAACCATATTTCAAGATCATCGACTGTTTATTCAGTTTATAATTACATTTCTTAAGGTAGTGACTTAATATTTAATATTAGAATTACTGTTTATATACAGTGTGTTTTATAGCTATTTTATTCTATTTAATGTTTATTTTAAGGTTCCAGAATATTTTAACTTATTTTACATGAAATGTCTATCTGTCTGTCTGTATCTATCTATCTATCTATCTATCTATCTATCTATCTATCTATCTATCTGTCTGTCTATCTGTCTGTCTATCTAGCTATCTGCCTGTCTCTATCTGTCTGTCTGTCTGTCTCTATCTATCTATCTATCTGTCTGTCTATCTGTCTGTCTGCCTGTCTCTATCTATCTATCTGTCTGTCTGTCTGTCTATCTATCTATCTATATGTCTGTCTGTGTCTATCTATCTATCTGTCTGTCTATCTATATGTCTGTGTCTGCCTATCTTTCTGTCTGTCTGTCTGTCTATCTATCGTATACTATGCTTTTTTGAGCCTTCCAGCACAGTATTAATATGCACAAACAATTTAAAATTCATTGGTCAAAAGTTATGGAGAGCCTGCATCTTATCCGTTATGTAAATTAGTAAGATTGCTTTATGCACTTGAGTTCTTACATGCAATAAAATAATCTTCCATGCATGCAGATGTTTCTCATTCATCTTAGACTCTGTCGTTTGTAAATAATACTAATTCATCTTAGTATGTAATTGCATTGATGTACTGTGTAGCCTTCATTCTTAAGAGTTATTGACATATTTTCAGCACGTTATTAGATATTCTTGTCTGAAAAAATTATCTACTTGCCGGACTTCACTATCTTTTGACGTCTATTTTCAAATGATAATGAAATGCATCTCACTTTGTGTTAATTAAAACTCAGCGGACATGTTCATGGTTGCCAGGCAGTAATCAAGAGCAGCGCTGCTTCCTAATGCTAATCATTGGAAATCAATGGTCGGCGTCCAAGAGGAGCCTCCATCTGTCTCTGCTGGCATCTCGCGTACATCACAGAGACCATCGTCTATGCAACATTAGCCTGCAAATGGAGCTCCTCGACTCCATCCCCACAATGTAGGACAAAAAGTTCTTCCTTGTGCAGAAACCGATGGCTAATATTCGTAAGTTAGCTATCTTAAGCGAATCAACGTCGTTATGTGTCACTTTGAGTAATTTTATTATCTGCAGTGCATAAGCGTTAAACTAGCCTACGTTTAGACGTAATGTTTAAAAAGCGTGCCAGATTTTATATGAATTCAATGTGTCATCATTATTCTAACTTTTTCACAACACTTCAACTTAAAGGCACAATATGTACGATTTTTTTTATTAAAATATCCAAAAACCACTAGAACAGTGTTATATATTTTGCTGACTTGTGTACTTACATTATCTCAAATGTTTTGAAGAATGTTTAAATCCAGAGAAATAAGCAATTTTAACCAGTGACACGGACCGTGTCCATAGTGTCATTGTGTCGCCTACCAATGACGTCATAACCCCTCGATTTCTGGTTTTGTTTTGTAGAAAACATGGAAACACCAAAGTTTGCTTTAATATGTTGTGCGTTTTATTAGACAGGTGATGACTGCACAGAGTAGCATTATAACAGAACTTTCAAATGTATCAAGTATGATAAAGCAGCGCTGCTTTACCCCACATACGCACAACCGGAAGGAGCGGAAGCGGTCGACTGTGGCATAATAAAAGCTCCGCTGCTTTCGAGGCGTGTGTCGCGCTCGTTCAGCGGCCTCGTTTCGCTTCGACGGCTTTCAGCCTCACCCTGATTCATTCTACTACGTTAATAAATCATTCGCTCATCCATGAACATGATTTCTGCCCGAGTCCCGTCGGCTGTGGGGGATGAAGACCACAACTCCCATGACTCCACACTCAGTCATGGCCAGTGTGGGGCAAGTTACTCTTACTAATTACCAAGATTTGCATGGTTCATTTGCTTGTGTCTCCAATAGAGGGCAGCATATAAACACGTAAACAGCTGACGCCTACACTGACATATTGATAAATGAACAAATTGTCGCCTGCTAGTGGTGATTTTAATGATTTCCACATAAAATAGTCAATACGCATTACTCAGATTCATTATTTTAACACCCACATTTAATCCATTTTGACGACAGACCATCAGTCACAAATTTGGATAGGCTACTCAATCAACTAAAAATATATGCAAGCATAAGCTGTTAGATCAAAGTGTTTTAAAAAAGGATCATTCACTCAAAATTAAAACTTACTGAAAATGTACTCACCCACAGCCTCAGGCCATTCAAGATGTAGATGAGTTTGTTTCTTCATCAGATTTGGAGTACTCTAGCATTCTATCACCAATGGATCCTCTGCAGTGAATGGGTGCCGTCAGAATGAGAGTCCAAACAGCTGATTAAAACATCACAATAATCCACATCACACCAGTCAATTATGGTCTTGTGAAGTGAAAAGCTGTGTGTTTATAATAAGCAAACTCCATTATCAATGGGTTTTAACTCGAAACCATTGCCTCTGGCTAAAATATGAGTCCATAGTCCATAATATTGCTTTCTCCAGTGAAAAAGTAATTTCATCTGATGGTTTAAAGTTGAAGCACCTTAATAATGGATTTGGTTCTTTCTCAAAATCTGTTTCTATGAAAAAACTCATCTGCATCTTGGATGGCCTGGATGGCTCATTTTTGGGTGAACTATTCCTTTAGGATAATGCTAAACATTTAAATTAAGTGTCTAAACTTGTAACTAGTATATGTGAGAGAAAAAAAATAAAAAAAAATAAAATATAAAAAAAACTTTTATA